>NW_007731065.1:55699-56881 GCF_000696425.1 Galeopterus variegatus | reverse complement strand
CCCGGTCCGGTGCGGGGGCGACACTGAGGGTTGCGATCCGTTGCCGGACACGGAAAAAGAGACAAAAATAAATAAATAAATAAATAAATAAAATAAAACTTAGCATGTCTATTATCTGTCATTCTGAACAGCATGTAAATCTACGATAGCAGGCACATTTCTGACTTATTCACCACTGTATCCCTGGAACCAAAACAATACTTTTGGCATGTAAGAGCTACTCAATAAGTACTTCTAAATCAACGCGTAAGAAATCCAGTCAAAAACCAAGCCATACATAGTTCATTAGCCATTAAAAATCATGTTTTGGAAAAAGTGACTAAACTAAGTGAAAAAGAAATGATATAAAACTCTATTTCCAATATAATCCTAATTTATAAATAAGTGTAGCTTTTAAATGCTATATTTCATAGGGGAGGGGTAAAATCAGCAGAAACGCCTCAGACTATAGAGCCCACCTACAGAACTTCATTCCATCCAAAGGTAATGAGGAGAGAAACCAAAAGCAGAGAGAAGTGGTGCCCACTGTCCATTTGCCAAATAAAATACAGGATTCANCTCAGCCAGTGAGCGGGAACTGGTCACCACATGGGATCCGAACCCTCGGCGGGAGCGCCACTGCGCTCCCAAGCGGCTCACTCTCCAGTGCGCCACAGGGCCGGCCCAGAACTGACCTTTTAAGATAACATTTTCCTGGGCCTTTCTTTGGATGTGAAAAATAAGGTACCCTGGACATGATCTGAAAAGATAAGATTAAGAGAATTAAAACATTCCATATAACAAAGCAACCAGAATTTTAGAACTTTCTCCTAAGGAGCTAGAGGAGAAATGGCCTGTGGATAGGAATAAGTTTCAGGAATGTGATGAGANGGCAGGAGATAGGGCCTTAGGTCTTCCTGGGCTTCAGGTTGACAAGGAAGGAATGCTCCGGATGTTCCTGCATGCTCCCAGGGCAGGGTGCAGATGGTGGCCAGCATACCTATCACGAGGAGCTGCAAGGTGACCCCAGAGTGGAGGTCGGGAATCAGAGGATCTGTAGCATGGCAGAGCTGAGGTGGGGCTGAGCCAGCAGGAGATGACCACCTGACCCTGACCAAGCCCAAAGAGGCACCCCTGAGTTACGCCAGCTGGGACCCCACAGAGACCTCTAACAGCATGCCAGAAAAGACAACGGACATCTTT
>NW_007731065.1:53571-55346 GCF_000696425.1 Galeopterus variegatus | reverse complement strand
TCTGAGAAGAGAGAAAGCCCTGGTTAGAAATTTAAAGCTCAATTTTCATGTATCCAAAACAGTGTTGCAGGCCAAGTTTGTTATCTTTCTGCCATAAGTGAAAATGCAAACATCAGAGAAAAATGAAAACCAATTTTAAAAATGAGGAACATCACCTTCTTTTTCATTCAGAGCTTCTATACACACATGTAAGGGAGTAGAGAAGCCTTCTTAGAGAAAGAACTGACCTTTTCTTTTTTTCCTTTTTGTCTTTTTTACTGACCGGTACGGGATCACAACCCTCAGTGTCGCGCCCGCGCCGCGCTCAGCCAGTGAGCGGGAACCGGTCACCACATGGGATCCGAACCCTCGGCGGGAGTGCCGCTGCACTCCCAAGCGGCACACTCTCCAGTGTGCCACAGGGCCGGCCCAGAACTGACCTTTTAAGATAACGTTTTCCTGGGCCTTTCTTTAGATGTGAAAAATAAGGTACCCTGGACGTGATCTGAAAAGATAAGATTAAGAGAATTAAAACATTCCATATAACAAAGCAACCAGCCTAAGGAGCTAGAGGAGAAATGGCCTGTGGATAGGAATAAGTTTCAGGAATGTGATGAGAAGCTTAGGCCAAAGGAAGAAGCAGCCTGTGAAAAATATTCCCTTGTTTAAGATGTCAGAGGGATGTTTAAGCATGTGTCCAATCTTCCATTGTAACTTGTCCTCTGTTCTGGGCAGGACTATTCTCTAACTCCCCCTTCATGAACTACAAAGATTTCAGAAAATCCACTGAAAACAAAAGTTTGTAGTAGTGTCACTAGACACTTAAAGGCTCAACAGTGAAGATATGGATTTCCTTCCAGATTCTGCAGTGCACAGCCTGCACACCTGTACCTGGTGACCCTAACTGGCCCAGGACTAGAAATAAAATAACCTTCCTTTCTCCAAGTACATTAGAGCAAGATGACCCTCAAGAGGGAAGGCAAGGAAGGCTAAATTGTATTATTACCTGGATTCGAGAGGAATAAGATACATCAAAATGTGAACAGTAATTATCTCTAGGTGATATAATGAATGACTTTTATTTTCTTTTTAATGCTATTGGGCAATGAATCCGTGTTAATTTTGCTGCCAGGGAAAATGATTAAGAATCAAAGAAATAATCACACACTAGGCAAACAGCAGGGGTTATGGAATGGCTGAGGGTGCCCAGCCTCTCATCTCTGGATGCCAGCTGGGGTCTCAGTCAACTGACATTCCACCTGCCGTGGTGCCTGTCTCAGGAATTGGAAGGGGTACCTGCACCTGAAACATGCCAGTGCCCTTAGCAAGGAGGAGAATGCCAGTGGGGTAGTGGTGGTGCATAGGAGGGTAAAACTGTGACCAGGGAGGACAGAGTTGGCAGCAGAACCTAGCCACAATAACTTGTGTTTGGG
Source organism: Galeopterus variegatus (assembly GCF_000696425.1). NCBI lineage: Eukaryota > Metazoa > Chordata > Mammalia > Dermoptera > Cynocephalidae > Galeopterus > Galeopterus variegatus. Next base: position 53,934 of record NW_007731065.1, on the reverse strand, counting down.
GGCCATGCTAATTGGGGACCATGCTGAGACACGTATTTCACCATTGCAGACACTAAACGAACTGCCTGTAAATGTTAAGCAAAAAGTGAAGAAATGAGGAAGTGTTTCATTTTTTTATCTAATGCTTCTCTGGAATTTGCTTTCATTACTCTTTGCAAAAATTGTACATTTTGAAATTAGCGAGTTTTTGCATTGTGCCAATTTTTGATCTCTAATAGGCCTTGGAGATTATGCAATTCTACTTCCTCCTTTTACTGTAAAAGGAGGGGAGAAATGATGGAAATAAAGTTCCATAGTGTTAGAGTCAGGGTTCTCCAGAGAAACAGCACCACCACTCTGTGTGTGTGTGTGTGTGTGTGTGTG
>NW_007731065.1:46069-52657 GCF_000696425.1 Galeopterus variegatus | reverse complement strand
TGTGTGTGTGTGTGTGTGTGTGTGTGACCTATGATTTATTTTAAGTAACTGGCTTACACAATCATAGAGATTGGCAAGTCCAAAATCTGCAGGGTGAGCTGGCAGGCTGGAGACCCAGGAAAAAGCCAACGCTGCAGTTCAAGTCCAAAGGCTTTCTACTGGCAGAATTCCCTCTTGCTCAGGGAGATCAGTCTTTTGTTCTTTTCAGGACTTCAGCTGACTGGATGAAGCCACCCACATTACAGAGGGCAGTCTTGTTTACTCAAAGTTCACTGTTTAAATGTTAATCTCATCCCCAAACAGCCTCACACAAATATCCAGAATGATGTTTGATCACACATCTGGGCACCATGGCCCAGCCAAGTTGCCAAAAAAAAATCAGAGGTAGAAATGGAATCGAAACTCAAACCACCTGATTTTTACAAATCTCAGTCCACTTGATCATGTGGCCCAAATAAGAATCACATTTTTGAGACAGCTACATTCTGAAATCTTAAAGTTTTCAAGGCAAGAAGCTGAGGGTAGTGAAATGTTACACTTAACAAATGTATTCCTTTATATGCTTTAAGTGATTTTTCCTAGCAATATGCCTACCTGGACACATTTCAAACCGAGAAAGAAACAAAACACAATTTAAAAAAGCCAAATCCAACATCCCCAGTTCTATGAACCCCCACAGCATCCCAACCCCACCATAAAATAACATTAATGAAATATTTGGGAGGTTCTTTGAGAGCCACAGATATGAGATGCAGAATATTGCAAAATATAAAACATGAAGAGGTACGTGCACAAAATGTGAGCTCACATCAGGTTCCTCAACCAGATCTCATCATTAATCCTGAACATTGGATGTGATTTCTTATTAGAAAAGGAGCACATTAATATCCACAGTTTCCACTTCTCTTATATTTCAATTTCATCAGTTTGAATTTTACCTCCTGCAGTCTTTTTCTCTTCATTAAAGGAAAAATGAAGAATGTAAGCTTTGAACTTAACACCTCATTGAGAAGACTATATTAGAGGAAGAGACATTCCCACCTTTATAGCTAATCTTCTGGAAGAATATTTTATTAGCTAAAGAAGTAAAACTATAACTATTTAAGACTCCCACCATACTTCTGCAATATCATCCATACCACAGCAAACTACGAATTTCTATTTCAGTCCCACCTTTTTTCAGGACTTAGGTAGTTTCATCCGTTTGAAAACCCTACATGCATTGGGAAACATCTGGAGACTGCAGCTTTCAGTTAGAATCTAAACAGTTATAATAACGACCAAGCCATTGTACTGTGTTCACCTGACGAATGTGATCAGGTAGGGAGCCATTGCTGAGACAGACAGCCCAACAGCTGCACCGTGAATTGTGTATTACCGAAGTTCTATCTTCACAACAGCCAAAATAACAAGACCTCAGATTGAAACATCAATCCACCCTGTCCTTAGGACGAGGATTTGGTTAGGCAATGTATTAGTCAGCTGGGGCTGCCATAACAAGATACCACAGACTGGGGCGCTTAAATAACAGGTATTTATTTTCTCCAGTTCTAGAGGCTGCAAGTCCAAGATCAAGGAGCCAGCAGGGTTGGTTTCTGCTGAGGCCTCTCTTTCATGCAGACGTCCACCTTCTTCTCACTGTGTCCTCACACTGACTTTTCCTCTGTGCACTTGCAGGGAGGGAGGGAGACGAGAGAGAGAGAGAGAGAGAGAGAGAGAGAGAGCACGAGCACGGGCGCACGTGCACGCTTCAGGGTCTCTTCCTCCCCTTATACTAGGACACCAGTCCTATCAGATTAGGGCCTCACCCTTACAATCTTATTTAACCTTTATTATCTCCTTAAAGGCCATAGCTCCAAATGCAGTCGTATTGGGGGTTAGGGCTTCAACATATGAACTGGGGCAGGGGGAGGAAACGACGCAATTCAGTTTGCAACAGGCAATATTAACCTACCTAAAACATATTTCTCCATTGTTTAAACTTTACGTGGAGGGTTTTCTCTCTTCCTTCTCCTCCTCTTCCTCCTCTCCCTTCTTTTTATTTTGTGTCCCTATTGCATACAGATTCTTTTTCATTCCAAATAAGTCTTATGGTAAGTTAGAAAATGTTTTCTCCTGTTACTTTTCTTTTAATGTATTACATGTCTGGGATCCTTTTTATAATAAAAAGGGAATGATTCACAATTAACTGAAAAAAATCTGAGACATGTTTTTTTAAATAGTCCCAATAATTCACATTTGCCTTGACCGGATCCAACCCCACATGGCAATAAAAACACAGGTGGGAACACATCTGGCCTGACTTCAGAGGAGTTACTTCATACATGTATCTAACTTATGCAAACTCAACTACATACTCTTGGAAGTAGGGGAAACATACCCTTTGTACAATTTAAATCCTCAACACAAGCCATTCAGTATATCTGGTATTCAGCCAAAGAAATAGCAAAGTGTTCTGACAAGTGAGAAAGATTTGACCACGAATGGACTTACTGCCAGAGACCATAAGATATGCTAATTCATCTGCGCCATATTTATTGGGCAACTTTTAATTTCCAAGGAATTTTTGACTCTGTGATTTTTGCCTAATGGCTTTTCTTCAAAAACTAACTCCAAACTAAGGCTCAATTTTAAAAGGTATTATGTTTTAAGGAAGAAAGGGAGAGTCCAGACGGACTTGTCTCAAAAAGATGAATAAAATTTGCCTAAGTGGAGGCAAGAAGGGACAGCATTCCAGGGGCAGGGAACAGCATAAATCAAAAGCTTAGAGACAAGAAAGAGGCCAGAAAGCACTGGGCAGGGCTTCTCCAACTAACACAAAATAACCCGGGAACTGGTAACAATGCAGATTTTCCTTCTACCCCCGGACTGGGTGACTCCAAAGATTCTGAATGTTAGCAAGCTCCCAGGTGGTACTGGTGCTGCTATCTGGAAACCTCACTTTGATTACAAAGCACCTAGAAGAAGATAAAGGAGATAAACTGTAAAGATGTTTGTAGGAAGACAGCAAGAAAAAAGGCAGGGTCCTTTGTTGAGGTCAAGTTAAATAGAGCCTTGAAAACCATACTCAGGAGTTGAACTCGTGATAAGTTATTANGGTCAAGTTAAATAGAGCCTTGAAAACCATACTCAGGAGTTGAACTCGTGATAAGTTATTACTCCTGAAATGATCCGCCAGCAGAGCAGCACAACGTGTTAGCAGGAAAGTGTCAGGAATATTGTCTGGCAGAACAACGCAAGATCCAAGCTTCGGGAAAGAACATTTTGAGTTAATTAATATAGAACGTTGGAAGAATTTGCCTCTCAAGGAAAAAAATTCCACTACAGAGGGCAAATATTTAGAGAGTTAAGAACAGTAAAAGCATCCCAGTTAATGAGATTTCACTTGTTCAGAGGCCCTAAAATAAGTGGTAATCTGTGTCTTAATAAATGTATATGAATGAACAATTATAATAGTCTCTCTCCTAAATTTGAAAAAACATAGTATTTATATTCTATAAAAATATTGAACTGCTATTCCAAAAAGCACTTCAAAGAAACTCCATCATGGGCAAATATTTATACACCAGTATAATATTAAGACCTAAAATCTCTCCTAAGGAAAGACAACATTTACAAAATTAACAATAACGGCAGAGAAAATCCATGCCAAAGATAGACCTTTTGTCCTATGTTCTATGGCAAGAACAACATGGGTCAAAAGAAAAGTACAAAACTGAGATGCAGATCTTTGTCCTGATTTTGCTACCCATTGCTTGGCAAAACTGGTTTTTTTTAAAAGCTGATCAGTATTTCAAAAGATGCGTTGTTTGGGCCCAGCCACAGATAAAGACAAACATTCAGGCTTCCAGAGACTAGAATCACAAGAGTGACTGGCAAAGTTCATAGAAACTGAAAGACCCTGGTGCCAATTAAAAACCATACATCCCATCACAGCAAGGAGGGAAGCTATTGAATAATTGAATAATCTCAAGCCATTCCAAAGGAGAAGGAACAGATGATGGCCCGATCCCGTGGAGACTGGCTGGAGCTGTGTGCATTAGAGTGCTCTACATTCTCTTAGTACTTTGATTAATTATCCAGCTGTGCAACTGTCATTAACAAGGATATCTCTGAATCATGTGGCTCCGACAGTAACCAAATCTGGCTGTTCCTTTCATTTTTTTTTTTTCCACATGGGTAAGCTCCTTGAGGTTTGGAAGAGAGTTGCCTCGTGTGTCACTTGAAACAAGCAAACACTCCATTCACCATAGACAATGGGTCAGTCTTTAGATTGTTTTCCGCAGTACCGATGATGGGCTTGTCACAGGAGTACACCTGGCAGGTGAGACAAATGTGCCTTCCCATAGGTTGATCTTCCATTGGGAAAGGTTGGGAAACACCAGGCTTGAAATGAGAATGGCTGTCATTTTTTAATCTTATTTGCTTACTTATTTATTTATTTATGCTAGAACGTACCACCCCCATCCCATCATTCTAAAAGGGGATTGAACCTGTGGTTCAGGCTTAATACAGTATTTCTCTAATGACTCTTAATTTGGAAAACATCTAGTGCTTAAGCCAAAAGAAACCATTTGAAATTGTAGAATTTTCATCTCTTCCAACCAATCATGGGAAGAAATAAGGACATGGGGGTTGGGGGGAGGGGCTCTTGAAATAAGGTCATGTCAAAAGCTGTCTATTTCACCTGTACTTGGTAGCTATGACCAAGGTAACCATGGAATCTTGAGTCACTTAATCTTTCTGTACCAAAGTCTATCTACTGATTAAATCTGGAAAATAATGTATGTTTTCTCTGCTTCCAGGGAGGCAGCACAATAGTAGGGAAGAGACAGCATGTTCACTACCATTCCATCTGTTCCCTGCACTTCCCAGCAGTCTTGCTGTTAATCAGGAACGTGAGACTAGTTCTGGCCAATGAAATGTGAGCAGAGGGATGAGAGTCACTTCCAGGCAAATCGTTCTCTCTTCTCATGTTCCTGAGTGCACACCTGTAAGACAGTGGCCCTTCAGCCTGGGCCCCTGAGTCAATGTACGGAACCAGGAACCCTGGCCAGTTTATCTTCTAAACATATTATGAGCAAGAACTAAACCTATGTTTGTTTGGGGCTCCCTTTTCATTCCTTTTTATGAAATTTTATTCATCTTTCAAAGCAAATCTCAAATGCCATTTCCTTCATTTCCCCCTCAATATGAATTCCCACTTTGAACCTCTATTTTTAACATTTACGTCATTTTGCCTAATCTTACTGAATGTCTGTAAAACATAGCTCAGGCTCTGTGGCCAAATGTACCAGGATCCAAATCTCAGTCCCAACATACACATGCTGTTCAACTTCAGGCAAATTATTGGACCTCCCTAAACCTCAGTTTTCCCACCTGTAAAATGGGGTTAACAACAGATGTCATGAGATTTAAATGAGATAAAATGTAAAAAGCTTGGCACAGAGTCTGATGTGCAGTGAAGATTCATTTCATTTATTTTGTGAATTAGCCCTACAATCTTACAAGACGGTAAGAGCCTTACATATGCAGATGATATGTTCATCTACTTTGTCTTTTAAAATGTCTGAAACAAAGTCTCACATGTAAGAGGTATGCAGGAAATGTTTGAGAAATGAATAAACTAAAAAAGAACAAAATAAACACCGAAATGATAGAAGAAACAATAAAAATTCTCTGAGAAGTAAAAAGGAAATAAGAGAGAAAGAAAAGAAAAATGAGAGAAAAAGTAAAAACAAAAATGGACAATGGGCAAATTTTAAGGAAATCATGTTGATTTGAGGAATGTACATGGTGTAATCTACATTTACGGGTGGCTATTTTTAGAGAGGGCCTCAGGTGCAGAAAGCAGAGGTAAATGCTGATCTTCTCTTCACAGCACATGTCATGCTTGTTTTCCTGGATTTTATAATGTTTCAATGAAACATTTACATTTTAAAACTCTCTGACGGGCCGGCCCGGTGGCGCACTGCTACAGTGAGCCGTTTGGGAGCGTGGCGACGCTCCCGCCAAGGGTTCGGATCCCACATACAGACCGGTTCCTGCTCACTGGCTGAGCGAGGTGCGGGCGCAACACCGAGGGTTGCGATCCCGTTGCCGGTCCCGGTCCGGTATGGGCGCGACACTGAGGGTTGCGATCTGTTGCTGGTCACGAAAAAAGACAAAAAGACAAAAAAAAAAAAAAACCTCTCTGAGGACATGTAAGACAATCCGACATAATGGCACTCTGAATTCTTCAGAAGATATCTCAGGTAACACTAAGATATTTTTGATATTGCTGAGTAAAGTGAATTAAAAATAAAAATAAAAACAGTGGCCTTGAGATATAGGCCAGTTTTTGTTATGTTTAGAAATGTCATTTAAGTGTATAAAAGTGTTCTTCTTATTGGATGAACAGTTCTCCACTTTCCTGAAACTCCTTTCATAAACCAGTCCTCACAAAACACAGGGGTTTGTTCCTCTACACTTTTGAGCAACAGTGACATCATGTGGCCACTCTGGTAGCTAACTAGTCTTCTCTCCCAAATATGACTTCCCCAGGGAGATATCAATAATAAGTGCCACCTTCCCTTCACAATAAACATT
>NW_007731065.1:44328-45704 GCF_000696425.1 Galeopterus variegatus | reverse complement strand
GACAAAAAAAAAAAAAAACCTCTCTGAGGACATGTAAGACAATCCGACATAATGGCACTCTGAATTCTTCAGAAGATATCTCAGGTAACACTAAGATATTTTTGATATTGCTGAGTAAAGTGAATTAAAAATAAAAATAAAAACAGTGGCCTTGAGATATAGGCCAGTTTTTGTTATGTTTAGAGATGTCATTTAAGTGTATAAAAGTGTTCTTCTTATTGGATGAACAGTTCTCCACTTTCCTGAAACTCCTTTCATAAACCAGTCCTCACAAAACACAGGGGTTTGTTCCTCTACACTTTTGAGCAACAGTGACATCATGTGGCCACTCTGGTAGCTAACTAGTCTTCTCTCCCAAATATGACTTCCCCAGGGAGATATCAATAATAAGTGCCACCTTCCCTTCACAATAAACATTCAAAAAACACTCAGTGAATCAAGTGTGGATTCCATGCTTAGGACAGTCTACACCATCTTATGTAGAGGATCGTCCCATCACCACTAAGCTCTTAAATAACCAGACACAGCTTGTTAGGACACTACACTCCTCACAACAACCAAATCTACCTTGTATTTGACGAAACCTCATTCAGACTTTACTGAGGATGGACACATTCCGTAACTCTGATTCAGTAATCAAGACACAGTGTGTGCACAGATCTTTCCTACTATCGTCCAAGCCAAGACCCCTGATTTTGCACTTGGGTGGCCCCTGTCATGCCTTTCATAGGACTGATCTCAAAAGTGTCGTTACTAATGTAAGGATCCCCTCTGCCTCTTGCCAGCAGATGCACATTTGTTTATCTCATAGGTATGTACTGAGCACCTGCTGTGTAGCAGGTCCCGTTGCAGATGCTGAAGATTTTGCAGTGAACAAAACAGAGTCCTTTCTCTCATGAAGCTTGCACTGTAGTAGGAGGAGTTGGGCAGTAAATATGTAAAATGTGAGATGGGAGAAGGTGACATGGAGAATGGGAATTCCTAAGAGTGAAGACTGCTGCTTTATGTTGGGTGCTCAGGGAAAGCAGAAACCTGAAGACAGGGAGGGAACCAGTCATGTGGGTAGTAGGAGAAGCTCTCCAGAAATGTGTCCTGAACTTGGAGGAAGGAAGAACTCGTGTGCTACTAGACAAGGGGTGAGAAAAGTTCTTACCCTGACTCTTTCACTAACTAGTTGTGCAAACTCAGGCTTTCCTTCCCCTCTCTGAACCTCAGTTTCTTCTCTGTAAAGTGAAGGATTTAGATTAGATCATCGCTAAAGTCCTAGACAATTTTAAGATTCTCTATTATGGAAATTCAGAGACTGTAACCTTTGATGGCAGTGTGTGTGTGTGTGTGTGTGTGTGTGTGTGTGTGTGTGTGTGTGTGTGTGTGTG
>NW_007731065.1:40800-44221 GCF_000696425.1 Galeopterus variegatus | reverse complement strand
GTGTGTGTGTGTGTGTGTGTGTGTGTGAGAGAGAGAGAGAGAGAGAGAGAGAGAGAGATTAATTTCCCAAAGCATTTGTGTTTCCTTCAAAAGTGTTTACTCAAAAAAACACTATCTGCTCATTGAAAAGAAATTGATCTGGAGGCTATTAGTTTAGAGACTGTTTGGTCTCACACTGAGATGTACACTTCTGGAGATTTCTCATTATGTGCCCAAACAGAGCAATGCTAGAAGATCATGCACTGCGGTTTAGCCACAATCACCACTCAGGTGGAGGTAAAGGGAACAGTTATCTACAAGATGTCAGCAACTGGTAAGCATGTGACATTTTACCAAGAAATGAGCTCCCAGTTTGGTAATTCCCTCGTGTGATAGTGTCAGTTGTATTAATGAGGCTTAGGTCTAAGGATCTCCGGTAATACAGTGACAGGTAAATACACTACACACATACATACAATACAATAAATACAATGACAGAGAGAGTATAAAATCAGACTAAATGGGCTCCAAGCTTAAAATGGTTCCTTGGTAATACGTTTCTCCAAATTTCATCAACATCATCACGCATGGGGCCAAGCACAGAAGACAGAACAGATCATAAGTTGGGGAAGCACCAATGAGCTCATCATGAAGATTACAGTCAACATCTATTTTCCCACAAATATCTTCTTTACTGGATCATCATTTTGCCTTAAATGTTATCAGCAGGGATTCATTCTTTGAGCTGTTATTCTTTCTAGAAAATTCCTGTTAAAATGCAAAGATGTTCCAAGAGGGAGCTACACATTCCACTTTTAATTATCACAAATGCCTTAGGAGGAATAACCAAGATCAGGGCAGAGGCATGAGGACCAAGCCTTGGACAGAAATGCTAATGTGGGAAGAGATGGCCAAGGTCATGAAGCAACGTAGCAGGCAGGTCAAGGTCCAAAGTCAGTCTCACTGGATGAGTTTCCGCTGTGTCCGCTGGGGTCTATGGCTAGACTATACTTCCCATGCGTGGTAGCCCCCCTGGATTCTGTTTTGACAGATGAGGAGACTGAAACTCACCTGAAATGTCCTGGTTGGTTACAGAGCTGTGGTTCCATCCCAAACCCACAGACACCCCATTGTGTCAGGCTGTTTCTTTGCACGGGGGCACTGGATACCTCAAAAAGGAGGAAATATTAAGAACAAGGAGGGCAGTAAAAGGGGCAATAAGAAAATTTAAAATGACCAATTTGCCATTCTGTCCTGAACCAGCCCTGCTCCCCACCCCGTGCCTAAGCAATAGAGAATTACAGGTACCAGGGGACAACAGGTGCCTCTGTGGCAGCCGTGGGATGTGTTGAACAGGACGACTTGTTGTGGCACATTCTGCAAAGTGCTGTCGAGGGTGGTCAACCTGTAAATAAGAGGTTGAACAGCGTTGTAAACAAAGGACGGGTTCGACATCAGCCCCATCACTTCTGGACTGCAAAACCTTTGGCAAGTCACTTAATCTCTCAGAGCCTCAGTTTCCTTCTCCGTAAAGTGAGGGTAAGAATATCTATGTAGGAGGGTTTTGTGAAGATGAAATTATATCAAGCCTAGCTCAGTGCCTGGCACACAACGCCCATATCAATGCATGTGATTCAATCTTTTTTTCCCAGAGAGGAACCAGTAAACCAGGGAAAACCAAGCTCATTCTACCCACCCCACTTCTGCTCTCCTTGCCCCCTGAGCTGTACCTGCCCCCACCCCCAGTTTACACACTGGCAGAAGATCTGCCAGTCACCTTATTTTCCAAAATTGTCATTCCATAAACTGATAGTTGTTCATACAATTCCCCAACCAGGCACAGCTGAAAGTGAAGCTCCTCCTCAACTGCAGCATCTGTGCCTAGAACACACCCTGGCACTGTGTGGGTTAAGATCCTAAGGACCTTTTTGAGTTTATACTAGATTGAGAGTGGAATTGGGTTGACAGCTGAAGACCTGAGAATCTAGGAAGACAAACTGTCCCTAATTAGTTAGAGCCAAGAAATGACAGGGCTGGCCTTGTAATATGTCACCTGGGACAAAGGTCATCATTTCTCATGTCACTGAAAAAAAGGTCAAGGATGCTTGACTTGGGGGAAGGAAGCAGGCTAGAAGATAGCTCTGCTCCCTGATCTTTTCCCCATCCTCATCCCACTCCTTTTGGGTCTGTTTATTGAGTGTCTAGTACATAGCAGGCATGTGATAAATATTTGATGAATTAATGAATTACAAATAATGAAGGGAGGGAGGGAGGCAGGGATAGGTGGATGGATCTTAATTTACATAATTACGCTCTCAGCAACTTTGCCACAGATTTTTCTCAGTTGCGCTGCACACACTAACGAAGGGATTTGCAGCAGTGCTATGCCCTATCTGCTCATTTTTGCTACACCAGTGGGAGGAAGTATCCCAACACCCAAGTTAATGCTTCTCATACCCTAATATCCTCTGAGCCTCATAGCTTGGCTGGATAACAGCCATGTTGAAAGATAGTATCCAATAGAGAAATAAGGTTAATTCAATATCCCTGAAAGAAGAAAGAATTAATTTCTTATAGAGATGGGTACATGGGTGTTGGCTGCTTTATTGCTCTTTAAATTGTCTATATATGATTTATATACTCTTATGTATGTATATTTCCAAATAATATTAATAAAAAAAAATTTCTAATGATAGCAAGACAAGGAGAGGGTTAACAACTGCCTTAAGCCTCTGCAGAAAAGAGTACATCTTTAACCTAAGCCTCACGCCTTCACTGTGGTGGGCAGCTCTGTGGTCGTAGGCAGAAGCACCGTGTGGCGCCCAGACGAACAAGCAGACAATGAAAGAAAGAGATCCTGTGATCTTTACATCCTTGGATAGTCTTGAATTCCACACAGCTGTTTCTGGACAAAGAGACATTCTGGAACTAGAGTCTTCTCCCTCGGGATTGATCTTCATGTCCTTTATTACCCGAGAGTGGCAGTCCTTTGGCTCCCATGATAAAAGCCCATTCACAGGCTGCGGGGACACAAAAGCTTTTGTGCTTTCTGAGCATGCAAGGAGGCAGGCAGGAGCAGGCGCCTGCACAGGCACTCCCCCACTCGGATCTCGGGGACGCTGTGGAGCTCCACTCCTCCCCACTGACATGAGAAGGCCCCGACAAGCCACTTCAAGGAGATTACCTCTTTTCTATTTTGCAGCTTTTTCTGGGTTTCCACAAGGTGGTTGTCTGGACATAACACACACTGGCAGTTCATCTTAACAGAAAGCAGAATGAAAACAGCCCGATCAAATCCCCACCTAAAGGAATTCACAGTGGCTGCCTTCAGAGGCCCAGGGCTCCCTCCAGCCAGACATCCTGGGAAAGAATGCAGGGCTGGGTGCATTCGCTGGTGGGGAGGGAGAACCAAATATATGCAAAGCCCACCAAGAGGATGCCC
>NW_007731065.1:39458-40491 GCF_000696425.1 Galeopterus variegatus | reverse complement strand
GGTGCATTCGCTGGTGGGGAGGGAGAACCAAATATATGCAAAGCCCACCAAGAGGATGCCCGTTTATCCCTTGGCATCTCTGCCAATGCTTTGTGAACTGCAATATTCTGAATTTTTTTTTAAAAGAATAAAACTAACCTCAAGTCAGATTTAAGTTTGAGCTGATAATTGATATTTCTATATGTGTGAAATAAACTGGACCCTCACTGCCATGACCTCATGCAGGACATGTCACCACTTATCCTACTCCACGCCCAAGCTGAGCCACTATCATATCCACATGAGATAATCTAACTCTCTCCAACTAATTTCTTTCTCCCTTTTCTCCACCTTCCACCCTCTTACCTGGCACATATATGTCTTTCTGAATGGTGTATATTAGTTTCCAAGGGCTGCCCTAACAAAGTACCATAGACTGGGTGGCTTAAACAAAAGAAACTTAGTACCTCTCAGCTCTAGAGGCTGGAAATTCAACGTCAAGGTGTCAGCAGGGTTGTGTCCTCCTAAGGCTGTGAAGGGAAGCCTCATGGTTAGAAAGCCAGGCCTCTCTCCTGAGCTTGTAGATGGGACTATCCTCTCCCTGTGTCTCTTCATGTCATCTCCCCTCTATGCATGTCTGCATCCAAATTTTCTCTTCTTATAAGGACACCAGTCATAATGCATTGAGGCCCAACCTAAATGAATTCATTTTAACTTCATACCTCTGTAAAGACTCTTATCTCCAAATAAGGTCATGTTCTGAGGTCCTGACAGTTAGGACTTCAACATACGATGGTGGGGGGTGGGGGGGGACACGATTCAACCTATAACATGCAGCTTTGCCAAAATCCCCTTTGCGGGTGGTGATTCATGCATACAGGATACCTGGATGCTATAGCAAATACAGAGAGTTCTGCAGTCAAAGCAGTCACACGCTCAAGTGAAGGTGTTCCATGAAACACCAAAAATAGATGTGGATTTGGTTGAAACCTTAAGAGAAATGGGAAAGGTCCTTTTCAAACAAGATATGAATTTGTTTTATACTGAGTGCAGT
>NW_007731065.1:37290-37755 GCF_000696425.1 Galeopterus variegatus | reverse complement strand
TGGCTAATAAACAACCACAGAGAAGCAAGTGATAGAAGACTCTATGGTTTCAGGTCTACCGAGCATCCAAACAGCTCACGGGCACAATGCAGCCGCTGCCCCCAGACGGATTTCCATGCAGCATAATGGACAAGAGGCTGCCCACACCTCCAGGTTGCCATCCAGACCAGAAAATCGCCTGTTCTGGCAGCACCAAGAGAAAGCAGGTGGACTTGCTTCCTTTTCTGGTTACTCTTCTGACTTTTGGTTCCTTGCCACCTAAGAAAATCTACAGTTGACCTGAACAAGGATAACCAGGGTGATTAAAAGTGAATACTGCATCATATGAGAAGGAGTTGAAGGATGAAGACTAAAGAGGAAATTTTCAAAACTATCAGAGACGAGGGATTGCTCAATAGTACCGGTAGAAGTTACAAAGAGCCCAAAGGTCAATATAAGGTCGCTGTTATAAACTTGTCTGTGAAG
>NW_007731065.1:34921-37190 GCF_000696425.1 Galeopterus variegatus | reverse complement strand
AAAAAGGCAGCTACAAACTCTAGCAATAAATATTAACACACCCCCACAAGCTCCCCACGTTCCCTTAATCCTTTCCTTAGAGTGACAGGTACCAGAAACTCTAACCTTCATTCCTCTCATTGAACCAACTGAGAGAACCCAACATCTCAGCATGGGTGTTTGGCGTTGGGTACAGGGACACCAATCCACCCTAAAGTCCTCTGGATGACTGAGTGATAAACACAGGGCATGGGTCTACCACCACTGCTCCCACCAGCCTCGTTGAAGGGAACCAGGATTTGAGCACCAGTTATCACATAAAACATTCAACTCCATATTGCTAGCAGTTTTAACCATGTTTAAATATTTCATAGAGAACATTTTTCTTTGAAACACTCTCTTGTCTCATTTTTTAAAAGAGAGTGACCTGAATTAATGCAGAGAGGCCAGAATAAAGAGCAGAAATATAGGTGAATACAGGGAAGACTCTAGTGCTGAAATAATTGAGCACTATCCAGGGCTTTTTGGTTGCTCGTCCATATGTGTCACGTGTGTGAGCTCTGAAGTCTCTCAGTGCTCCAGAGATTACTGACTGAGGGCTGTTAATGTGTTTAAAGAGGCAGGATATATACGCACACATATACAGCTTGACCTCTGAGGTAGATTACACTGCTGGGCAAAAATATTTATTCCCTGTCTTCCTCCTCCAAACCAGAATACCTCCCCACTCCTGTGCCTGGAGTGCGATCACGTGACTTGCTTCATCCAATCAAAGGGGGGCAGACAGGACAGGTACCAGTCCCAAGCCCAGCCCTGGAGGCAGCCTGTTTCCACGTGCTCTCTTGTCCCGCTGGCATTGCCCTGAGAAGAGTGACTCCCATCAGATCACTGCTGCCTCCTCTACTGGAGCCCCAGGATGTATACTCATGAAGTAAACTTGAGCCCAGCTTGCAGCCAAGAGCCAAGCCCAGCCAGACCCCGACTTCAAGTGGAAGCACCCAACAGAGCACATCCCGGATCAACCGGCCTGCAGACACATGAACAAAAAAATTATGCCTCCTCCCTGCTGAAGCAAATCTTGTATTCTTTTAATAATTACTGGTACCACATGATGTAGATTTAACTGCATGACAGAATAACCTGTGTGGATGTCATTACTCTTGACCAGTATAATGTATACACATATGCATATGTGCGTGTGTTTGTAAATATATCTGTCTGTCTATAAATATAATGAAGAAACCATCAAGCGGAGGACAATAGCCTAGAATAAGAGCCACAGAAAAAAGCCAGCTTCCTGGGTCTTGGGTGACAGTGCCCCCAACATAGTGCAGCAGGTATTCTGACCCCTTCTTATTTCTCCTAGAAGAGTAGCATGTCGCTCTGAGAGCCCAAGACTGAGCCATGTGCAAAGCAGCCCTTGAACTAACCAACTTCTAAAATCCCATTTTTTTAGTGACCTTAGTGGTCATCCATCTTGATTGTGCATCCATCTTAATACATGGTTTTTAAGACTCACCCACACTGGGATTCACAGTTTTGGGGAGTCAAATCCTCGACCTGTCATCATCATAACACAAACTGAATGTCCATTGGGACTGGCATAGAAATCAGGGGCTGAGTCCTTGGGATTACTTTGAGCAGTCACTTAACCCCAGTGCCTCAGGGCCATGGGGTCCCCAATCTGAGCAAATGCTTTGATTTGATAACTCCCTCGAGCTGCCAGGCCCCTGGGCCTCTCTCACTCCCTTAGACTAAGCAGAAAATCAAACCTCTGCAGCTCTACTGCAGGGTCAAGAGGCCATTTAGTAAGATTGGGAACATGCAGGAACCACCTGGGGGCCCTAATGGGATAGAAAGCACAACTCTCACCTGTGTGGGAAGGGACAGTGCTCTGACTCAGGGGAGACGTGGTCCCTGTGAGCTGGTGGAAATGGATGGCTCCACATCCAGGGGAGGGGGCTGCAGCGAGGAGCAGTAAGATGTTTGGAACCAGAGCAAGATGCTGAGAAAAGGGCAATAATGGGCTGGCTGGTGAGCTCAGTTGGGTCAAGTGTGGTGCTGATAACACCAAAGGTTCAGGGTTTGATTCCTGTACTGGCCAGCTGCCAAAAAAGTGTGGCGTCAATAGTGGAAGCTTAAAAATGTGCTAGTTAGTGCTACATCTGGCCTTTGTTCTAATATGCAGGAGTGCTGGAATCCCAATGGTACACAAAACTAAGAGGAAAAGATCACCCCAGTCATATTTTATGACGTCAGAGCCTGTATGCACTGTTGGGGACAGGGGAAG
>NW_007731065.1:33123-33941 GCF_000696425.1 Galeopterus variegatus | reverse complement strand
TTTTCTCACTGGCTGTGAGCCAGGTTTCACCTCTCAGCACTTACAGGCCTCCCACGTACCTTGCCAGGTGGCCCCTCCACGGTCAAGCCAGCTGGGGACATCAAATCTTCCCATGCTCTGAATTCCCATGCCTTACCCCATCTCTGACTTCATCTCTCATCTTCCCTCATCTCTGATCTCTAGACACAAATGTAAAGGGATCGTGCGATCAGGTGAGACCCAGCCAGATGATCTCCCTCTTAAGAGGTCAACTGATTCAGAAGCTTAATTACATCTGCAAAATCCCTTCTACCACGTAACATAGTCAAGGGAATGAAATCTCACCTTTCCACAGTTTCCACACACACTCAAGGGGAGGAGATGGGTCATTGGGGTCAACTTAGAATTCTGCCTCCCACACAGACGCTGCCTTGAGCTTGCCAGGGCCCTCAGACTACACCCCATTTGGGTCCACTCAAATGCAACTCACTCCTTGTCCCACTGCAGTAGGCCTTCCCTACATGGCCAGTCAGCTCACCTGGTAAATAAACTAGCAACTGTTACTGTGTTCATGTGTCTCCCTCCCACCCCCCAACCCTCACATCTGCCTTTTTAATAACAGCACAGCCACCAGGTTGTTGAAAGGATGACAGGCAGGAGAGAGGGTGGACCCCAACCTGGATCTAAGACACCTATTGGTGGAAATTTTAAGCACTTGGCAAGCTGTTATGGATATATACTAGGTCTGAGAGGCTTTTTGGCATCCCTCAACCAGATTACATAGCCTCCCCACCACAATTCTGGGTGATATATGCCCTGCCTATATCAGAGTATCATCA
>NW_007731065.1:30785-31709 GCF_000696425.1 Galeopterus variegatus | reverse complement strand
AAATAGGCATAACACTTGGTAGGAATTTTCATGCATGTTGTAGATATTTGTGATATCCACAACATAGCCATTGACAGCCTGGTCTTTTAAAGACTTTTACAAAATCATCCAAAACTTGCAATTGTGAAATCACATTATTCCTGTTTCTGCTCAAGTATCTTTTCTCAGTGTGACCTCCCTTGAGCGCTCTTTCTGCATAACGCCTTCTGCCATCAGCCACCCCTTATCTGCTTTATTTTTCTCCGTATCTCTCATCTTCAGAGACCTGTCTTACCTGGGGGGACAGAAGTCTTGTCACTGTTGTCACCATTCTGTCCCCTTCTTAGAACAGTGTCTGGTACGTAGAGGAGTTGATTCTTATTTTTAAATAAAAGAGTACTTCTAGGAATGATCACTAATTTACATTATGTTAAATTTTTATATGCATTAAATCTTATTATCTTATATATAAATTTTTATATTATACATTTTCTATATAAAATCATATAAATAAGAAATACATATCAATTACATATGTATATAGAATTCTATTAAATAATATCTACAAGCATGTAAAACTATATTAAGTTCATTTCAGGCTAAATAATGCCTTCTAAATAATACTTTAGAAAATATTATTAAAGCCTTATTAAAACTATTATTAAAAGTACTTTAAGAGTACTTTAAAAGTATTATTAAAGTATTAAACATGTTTTCCAAATAGTACTTTCTTGAAAAAAATATAGTTTTCAAAAGTAGGAAGAAACTTGGAGCTGCTGAGGTGTCCCAGCCACCGATCTCTGCTCCTGTGCCTGTGGCCAGGGCCACAATGAGCTGATGTTATGTTATGTTATGTTATGTTATGTTATGTTACATTACTACATTTATATTATATTATATTATATTATATTTATTATATTATATTATATTATATTATATTATATT
>NW_007731065.1:24963-30275 GCF_000696425.1 Galeopterus variegatus | reverse complement strand
AAAAAAATATAGTTTTCAAAAGTAGGAAGAAACTTGGAGCTGCTGAGGTGTCCCAGCCACCAATCTCTGCTCCTGTGCCTGTGGCCAGGGCCACAATGAGCTGATGTTATGTTATGTTATGTTAAGTTATATTACTACATTTATATTATATTATATTATATTTATTATATTATATTATATTATACTATATTATACTATATTATACTATATTATATTATATTAATTATATCACATCACATCACATTATAATACATTATATTTGTAGAGCTCCAGCCGTGGTGCAGCCCAGGCCTTCTGCAGTGTGAGGCCTCCCGCTGGCTCCCCTGACAAGCTGAAGACAGGTGGGCGGGAGATGTTGTTTCAGTCACAGCTGCCACCGCCGGCACTGGCATCATAAACATAGACACAGAGTTCCACATCTGGAGCAAGTTGCCAGCCAATGTGACATAGTTAAACATTTCAAGAAAGATGGAAACAAACACTACGAGAAACTACTAAAGTACAGTCAGGATCATCACATGCTGGACTCTTACCATTTATCAGATATCATAGTGAAGGGCCTGAGGATAATACCATTTTCATATCATACTGGGATTATGGAGGACACTATAAACAGTGAGAAAAGTTATGATTCATTGCCTAATTTTACTGTTGCTGACCATCTAAGCCTTCTTGGCATAAGAAGAAACCAGTACATTGATCTTATGAATCAATTTTTTTGATTAAAAAAAAATCTTTTTCAGAAGGAAAAAGGCCTGTGTTTTCCACCAATAAAGCAGTGGAAATTGCCATAGAGGTGTGGTGGGTGGGCAGGCTGGATATATCACAGAAGATGACATCAAGGTATGCTCTTTGCCTGAGAAATGAGTTATTGATAAGAGCATCGATTCAGGCCCTCAACTCTTTGGATCACTAGATTACAATGTAGTACATAGTTTATATAACAAAGGATTTATTTATCTGGATGTACTAATATCTGATGACAGTCGTATAGCAGTTCTTCCTCTTGAAGGTCTTGTAATGAATCGAGTGCAGGATGGTTATTGTGAAACTCTATATTTGTTTCAATAGATGAGCACACTAATGTTGCAGGGCTTACAAATGTCCTTGAGATAGACTGACCCCTGGTTAAGAGTGCTGTTGCAATGTATCGTTGATTGGGCTTTGCCCATGAGAAGGGACAAGTAATAAATCTGGAGCAACTTCATTCATCATGGAAGAATGTTCCATCTGTAAACTGATTAGATCCACAAAAGCTCTTATCTGGGGAGAGCAGAGAAAGTAGGAGTCCTGTGCAGGAAGCTTCGTTAGCCACTGACAATGATACAAATAATCAAGAAGATCCAGCTGACACAGCCAGTATAAGCAGTTTGACTCTGTCTACAGGACATACAAAGCGTATTGCATTCCCATTTGACTCAACTCTTACTGCTTTTTAACAATGGGAAATCTTTCACCAAGCTTGAAAAGTCATGCAGTCACCATGTTTGAATTAGGCACACTCTCAGATGAGCCTCTGGACAAATTTCCTAGAGAACTAGAAAACATTCAGAGCACTGGTGAAGAAGAAGCACGGAGATACTTTGCTCCTGCACTTACTCTGGGAAACACAAGGCTGTTTCTGAATCATAATAAACATCTTGTGGCACAAACCGCACAGCCAGACCAACCAGGTTATGGTTTTCCTCTGGATCTCTTACACTGTGAAAACCTTCTTGGTTTGGACCCTGCAACTTGCAGCTGAGTTCTAAACAAGAATTGCATGCTGATTGTTTCCATGGCTCCTCTCACCAATGAAATCCGGCTGGTCAGCAGCTGTACCCCTCATCACATTGGACCAGCTACCCCAGAAGTCACTTCCATCTGGTTTAAACTGTACATTTACCATATCACCTGGCAAAGACCACCATCTCTCTTACTGCCCAAAGGTACAACACTTTGAAAACTGACAGATACATTCCAGGGTTATGATCGATTACTAATAACATCTTGGGGTCATGATCCTGGGGTAGTTCCTAAGTCAAATGTGCATACAATGTTGAATGATGCTTTAACACATTCTGTGGTTTTAATTAGGGGACGTGGTTTGCAAGGAATAGGAGAAAGTGTTCACATACCATTTCCATTTGATGTAACAGAATTACAAGGAGAGTCTACTCGTGTCACTACGGGTGTTCATAAAACACTGCAAATACTAAGCAACAAGTGGACTTGTAGCATTTCTGTAGATATGTCACCACGCCAAATGCTTCCAGCCAACTTGCAAATAGAAAATTCAGTGATGCTTCTGAGAAGAGAGGAGAAGCTGATTTAGCTTCTTAGTCAAGATGTAAATTCGAGTATAGTCATTTGAAATGGTCATTGAGGAAGCAACCATAGATTTAACAGCAAAGCACAACTCTGGTGCCACAACAGAAGCAGACTGGGCTCCCCTCAAGGGGTGCTTTGGAATTCCGCTGGTTAGTTCCAACCTAAACTGGAAAGTCCGTAGGAAAATTGCCACGCATGGCTCCTGCAGAAAAGAGAGCTTTCAAAATCTCTTACCTTCCAGCAGAAAACTCTCTCTGCAAGTCTTTAACTTTGCTCACTCATTCCAGGAAGGTGCTTCAACACTGGATAGTCCACTCAGAGCCCAGTTTTTCATGTTTGCTTTCACAGGCATCCTATGCCAATATGGGAATTCCACTTCCTGCAAAAAACTTAACATTTAAAGATGGCATCTTGTCAGAATGGAGTGGGCGGTGACCCTCCTCACCTCTTACTGCTAATCTCCATCTGCAAGAATGCGGCTGCACCATTCATTGCTTGCACTTTCTGCCTTTTCTTTCTTAATGTTAATAGTGTCAGCCACTAAAAAGCATCCTGCTGCTGCAGTGCAATTCTTGCTTAATTGATATGAAAAGTTTGGGGAACACGTTCAAAAGAGTAAAATAAAATAAAAAGTAATCAAGAGAGCACCCAGTATATGAAAGATGAGTAAGAAGTCAATTTTTTGAAGTGGGGGGGTCTCTTATTATTCGGGGGCCCATATGCAGGTACGAAGCAGTCATTTGTACAAAATGGAAAACCCGTTTCCCAGTCCTCTTATCCAAAATTTCCATTCCCTCAGCTTCCATAACAATATCTGCTTTCTTCTATTTCTATGAACATTCCTTTTATGATTTTTTTCTATATCTGTTCCCTAACTATCAAAGCCCTCTGTTGACCTTTGTCCAGTCTTGTGCTATTTTTAGTTTATGGCAGTGATTGCTCCTCCTTGGCCAGCCTTCCTAACCTCCTCCTAAAGACAGACTCCTGGTTTCGGGCTACTACCAGCTACTTTCCTATCCTCCTGCCCACATGGGAACACCATCCTCGGCCTCCTAAGCTTATTCCATCACCGATCCCATCCCACGCCCACCTCTGGGTAACAGTATTATTTAGATGCATTGCCTGGTGCCACCAACTTGCATGAATTCAGATCACTTAATCGACTAAACACAGTGATGTGCAGACACAAGAAAAAGGTGCGAGAGACAGACATGCAGAGATGGGCTGCTAACTGTCACACACCACATGGGTCATGTTGCAAAGGAGAAATCTTAAAGAACCAGCAGGAGGGGTGACAGCTATCAGCACAGATCACCACCAACAACAGCTCCCGGATGCCGGAAAGTGCCCACATGGCCTTCAGGGTTACTTCTCGGACTCCCAGGAAGAACCTGAGAAGAACGTGTAGAGCACAGTGAATTGACATCGGGTCAGTCCACCGTTGAGTGGCATGTTCACGCAGGGGTGGGACAGGGTCGTCAGCAGCCCTTTTGGGTACCAGCAAGAGAACAAGGGGTCCTGGACTTTGTGGAGGTTGAGACTAAGAGGCAAAGGGAGAATTAAGCAACACACTCCCCTAGAAGCCATGGCCTCTAATTATTCACTTCCCCGCCGTTCTGCAGTTTGTCACAGACACCCTGTAAAGTTAATCCAACCGACCCGCGTAGAGAATAAAAATTCTTCTCTGGACCTTCAAATAATTCCTGGGAGACGTAGGAGAAATAGCTGTCACTCTCCTGCACCCTGAGGAAAGCGAAGAATCGAGCAGGGCTTGTGAGAGGGAGGAAAGGACGCTTCCTCTGAGAAAGTTTCGTTTTATTTCCTGACTTGTGATTACATGAAAAAACACGCTGAAACACTTGCCTGGTTCAGTTTTTGTTCTGTGCTGCGACAAGACAGCTGTGCTTACAGGGGATGAAAATATTCTTCGTCATTTTTTTCTCCATCTCAAGGGTTTTGTGATGAATTGCCTGTGTTATTTGTTTGCAAGGATTTTTTTTTTCCTCTTAAAAAATGAGAAAATTTCCATTAGGAAACTTCTATCGCACTTAAAATAGCAAATATGCTTATTCAGAAACTAAAGCTGTTTTCATTAAAAAATACAGTAGCATTTTTAGACATTTTTACGAATGTGTACAAGTACCAATCTCTTCATTCTCTTGTTTCTGTTCTCTTTCTTTTTGAAAATCTTTTAAGAAAGAAATCTATTCAGAAAATAGCTTCCCTTACACAGGCATACTTACGAATCGGTGATGAAACCAGTACCATGAATTATATGTGGAGTTAGAAACGTGCTATAAGAAATGATTCACAGCCTCATGACAATATAATTTATACAAGGATAGATGCTAATTTCCATGCATCCTGATTTATTTCATTAATAATTCTTATAGGCAGTATATTCTGTTATTACTGAACTTATTTTGGATCAGTAAGTTTTCAAATTGGCTTATGATCAATTCATAAAAATACTGGAAGTAATCAGATAAATAATAAACTGTTCCATAGAGTCAGATATAACTACTATGCAACAGTATATTGAGATGATATTGGTTTTAATCAGCTACCCAAGAAAAGGGAAAATTTATACCATTCTCTGTTTAATTTAGATTATAAAATTCACTAGGGAAATCAAGGAATCGGATAGCTGATAGGAGTTCTTAATAGCAATTGCAGTAAAACACATTTCACTGCTTGAAATTTGTGAGGCTCAATTAATCATGGGCTCAAATAGTTTTTAAAAGTGTTTTATAATCCAAATATTACTATCTCAGTAAGACACTCCAGTGTGTTTATTAATCCATATCTACTTGCATACTCCCCTTGACCTTCAGTCACATGCCTTACAGCTCAGCAGGCTTCAAGCAAGATGCCAAAACTCCTGCTTCATCTAATTGCATGATTTTCAGTGACTCCACACTGTTTCTTCTCAAAGAAGCTTTAAAGAATAAAATAAAATCCCTCGCCAGTTTAGTCTCCCTCCTTTTTTTTTTTTTTTTTTT
>NW_007731065.1:20997-24194 GCF_000696425.1 Galeopterus variegatus | reverse complement strand
TAGAATACACATTTATTACATTCTTGGAATTCTAGAGCCTTTTCTTTTAACCTTCTGCTTCAAAAAATTGCCTCCCCACTCCCTACTCCTTTTCTATCTCCTAAAATAAGACCACCTTATCATTAAACTCTTCAAGAGATGTGAGAGTCTGTCCTCCAGAGAGGGGAATGCTGAGTTCTCTCCCATGAGCTATTCCATTAACTAGTCACTGTTTTCCTTGTGTCTCTAGAATCTTTGCTCTAAGAGGACAGGTCTGCATCTTGTTTAGCACAATTGCCCCAGCACCTAGGATCATGTATGGTACTTAGGAGTTGAGTGAATATCTTACCTAAGGCACTCACACTGCCATTTTGGACCATTTTCTCTTGTTCATTTTTAACAGAAAGGGAGAAAAATTCTTCAGAGAGTCAATAAATACAAAGTTGGATATGATATAACCTATTTGTTGAAACATGACGGGATGCTAATTTTCTTCATGTGATCATTGCACATTGTGCACACGTAACAAAAGTATCACTCTGTACCCCATAAATATGTACAATTATTAAGTGTCAATTAAAAATAATAATAAAGGCCAAAAAATCGGTACAAATGGAAGAAATTCCTCATCCTGACATTTCAGGCACTAGACTCCAGCCACCCAGCACACAGCCTTTTCTTCCATCTGATGGGTTTACCTAATTAACTGATTTCAAAACACATGTAACACTTTTCCTGCTCACCCCCGCAAACCCCAGCTCTTTCCTTATGCTGTTCTCTTAACCTGGAATGCCCTCTCCCAAAACCCCACCTACAGATGCTCCCTGCTGGACTCAGAGCTAAGCAGGGGAGTGCTGTGTGGCTACTGTTTTCATGAGGACCTGACCATGGAGCTTCACAGTGGGGCAAAGGTGAGCCCTGAAGGCAACAGGGAAGTACTTCTGGCTGGAAGCCAGATAACAAAACAGAAGGAAATTTTGTCTTTCCAACTGTGGAGGGAGTTAACATTTCTGACCATCAGCATCATTCACAGAAACAAAATAATTGGTTTTTCATTAGGTGTATTCTGAACTACAACAGGAAGTCACCTTCCCAACCCAGTACCCAAAACCTCTTCTGTGAACCAGGGATTACAGGGCTGACAATTCTAGCATTAAACTGCATTTTCTGAATGTAAAGTTAAGCACCATCCTCCCCTAGCAGACTTTCTCAACTTGCAAAGATAAAGCATCGCATCATTGACACTGTCATGAAAATAAGTCAAGAAATCAGTGACATCTTTACCAGAAGAATCTGAGAGTGGCGAGAGCAGATGGATGCCAGGATCGAGGTCAGAAAAGAAGGAAAGAAGAACACTGAAAGGTGGGAAGAAACATTAGAAAGCCCCCCTCTCCATTCTCATCCACTCTCACACCTGACCTGCTACCTCTAGGCAGGTGATGCCCACAACTTGTCCCTGCCTGACTTCTCGCAGAAACGCCAGGGCCACATGGTCCCTCCACTTCGATGTCCCACAGGCACATGTCCCACAGGCACTTCTAACTCAACAAGTCCAGAACTGATCTCACCATGTCCCTTCCTGCCACATCCTACCCCACCTCCATGTAGAAATCCACCTTTCCAGCCCTGGCTTAAATACCACCTTTCAATGAGGCTCTTACCTTGGAAATAATTCTCTCTTATGAAATACCACAGCCTTTCAGTGGTGCTTTTGCAGTACCTGTCACTCTTCAGCATGCACTATAGAGTTTCTTCCTTTCCTTTTGGAATGGAAGATCTTTTAGACATTTACGAATTCTCTGACAAAGTCTATGCAGTGTTTTCCACACGGAAATGTGAGTTGCATTAACCAATCGGTCAAAGAGAGAAAGAGAAACAGTGGACAAGGAAAACAGCCTGCCTCACAGTCATGATTAAGATTTACAAACAAAATGCCTCAGACCTATTTTTAAAACCTAGTGTCTATATAAGATCCCCTAGAATTTTGCTGAACTCAGAGAATTATCAGATTATTGACCTGAAATCTAGTTTTAGAAATCACCTAGTCCAGAATTTTTGCAAAAACTTTTAAAGTCCCAAGACATTTATACTAAAATTTAAATTGCACAAACTGGATGAAGAGATAAAGTTTTAAATATAAACATTTAAGAACATAATACACACATAATCAACAATAAGAAATTGATACCAGCTTAAAGTCAATAATTTGTGATAAAGGGATTTGAAGTTTTATATTCATTTATTTATTTAATAAGTACCTCTAAGTATTTAATACATGCCAGGCATTCTTCTAAATATGTTAGAATATTAACTTATTTTCCCTCACAACCATGTAAAAAGGTAAGTACTATTATTATCCCAATTTTAAAACTGAGGCACAGAGAGTTCAGGTCACATGACTAGCAAATCATAGGGTTAGGAGTCAAACTCAGACAATCTGGCTCCAGGGTCCACACTCATAACCAACAAAAAAACTGCCTCCTTTACTATTATTATTGTTATTGTTATTAACAGAACAGTAAAAAAAAAACCCCAAATACTATGGGGATTGAATTGTGAATGTTATGAAACATTCTTTCCTTTTTTCCCCTGGCGCCTCCTTTACTATTATTATTGTTATTGTTATTAACAGAACAGTAAAAAAAAAAACCCAAATACTATGGGGATTGAATTGTGAATGTTATGAAACATTCTTTCCTTTTTTCCCCTGGATGATAGAAAAAGAATTGAATTAAAAATATATCACTATAGATGACCACATTTATACTCAATTTCCTGCTGTGATCCTCGGTCATTCTTGATTGAGGTTTCATGAGCAAGAAGAGTAGAAAGGAATTAGGTTAAGAAATCACTTATTTACCACCCTTATAATTTATAAAAACATTGGCCAGTTCATAAACATATTTAATGTTTTAACTCCACTTGCAGAGTAGCCTACGAATCCTTGTCAAGTTTCTCCAGAAATTGAAGCCTCCATAAAACACTTCGGGAAATGTTTCTGGTCAATTCTGCTGTCTCAAGACAGACTCTCTCTAAACTATTATGGAAAGACTCATGAACAACTAAGTGCAGGGACTATGTCTTGTTTGTCTCTGTTTCTCCCTATACCTAGAATAGTGCCCAGCGTGGTATGAGTTCATTACACAATTCTTGAATTGATCAACCTGTGTTTCTTCGCTTCTATATGTTCTTTTTCCACAAAAATCCCAATTCTGCAC
>NW_007731065.1:18321-20370 GCF_000696425.1 Galeopterus variegatus | reverse complement strand
GATCAACCTGTGTTTCTTCGCTTCTATATGTTCTTTTTCCACAAAAATCCCAATTCTGCACTATTCAATCTGTTTGAA
The DNA here is from genome assembly GCF_000696425.1 of Galeopterus variegatus. Lineage (NCBI taxonomy): Eukaryota > Metazoa > Chordata > Mammalia > Dermoptera > Cynocephalidae > Galeopterus > Galeopterus variegatus. The sequence continues at coordinate 20,292 of NW_007731065.1, read as the reverse complement.
AAAGGATCTCCAAAAATAGGAAAGAAAGGAGAATCTGAAGTCACTGAAAGCCTGGAGAAAAAGGAAACTTTACTGCTAAACACAGGGGATTCTCCTTCCCTGTGGGGGGCACACCTTGGCGGATCGCAGTGTTAGGAGCCTCTCATTTTTGACCAGCAAAAGAAAAATGGTGACTCACCTCCCCAGAGAAAGAGAATAAAAACAGAGCCCAGGATTTCTCTGTAATCAACCTTGGGAGAAGAATACAGACCCTATCTTGTCAGCAATTATAATTACTGTCCTAGGAGCACTACCTGTTTAGTATCACATTGGTGGTGGGCTTGGGCAGGGAGGAGTGGGCTGGGTATGTGGTTTCATGGGCATAAATTCACCACAAATGCAAAGCCCACCTCACATGTGTCTGTGTGTGAGAGAAAGAAAGAGAGAGAGACAGAGAGAGAGCATGACCCACCTAGACGAGAGACTTGTGGGGTTCTGGGATGCCCACACTCTATCCAAAAACGTCCTGCCCTATGAGTTGAGGATGAAGCTGCACAATGAGAAAGCCACAGAAATTTTAACAATGGAAGGGGCCCCAGCATTCATCCAATACCTCCCTTTTACAGAATATGCTACGAGAAGAAATTCTGATCAACCTGAAGTTACAATTAGGTTAGCAGCAGACCCAGAACACACAGCCCAGGGAAGAGGAGAAGGCTGGGCCCATGTTGCTTGATCCACTCCCAACCTCCTTTCTGGTACACTTAACTCAGTCTTGTGTTTTGTTGACAGAAGGAAGACCTTAAGCTTTATCCGTCATTCACGTGCAGTGTTTCCCCACCTCCTTTACAACCTTGCTTCATCCCATCTGTGAACAATTTGCACTGTTTGTTACCTATTATTTTTCTCTAGATTCATGTTCAACCTTTTAATCTGTGGCAGAGATTGCCAAATGTCTCCTAGTTTTCATTCTGCGCTACTTCCTTAGGACAACAGAGCACCCCACACCACTGAGTTCTGGCTGGAGACAAAGTATCTTTTGCAGCAAGTCACGGACATGTAACAACAGAACATAAACAAAAGTAACATATGCTACTTCTACTCATTGAAAGGAAGCCCTTGCCATGAAGTTCCTCTCTTTCTCCCTTCTGACAAGTTAGCAATAGCAAAGTCATGAGGCAGCTTCAATCTCCCAGAGGAGGACAATGCCAGAGAGGATGACAAAATGCCACCACGGACAGAATCAGGGTTCCGAAACAAGTCCGTGAACTTGAGCTCCAGACATCTACATTGGAGACGAACTCTCTTACAGAAGATACTGTATCTTGGGGATCTCTTTGTCATAGCAGCTTAGCACTTATTATACCCAAAACAACATCCTATGCAATAATATCCATCAAAAATCTGGATTTTATTTAATCTTTTCATTTTAGTAAATACATTAAATTATATAACTATTCAAATAAACAATAATTGTTCAAATACCTGCTGCAAATCATTCCTCTTCCACAGAAGCATGAACATCCAATTTGGGGAAAGACCAATCTAAGAAAAGCAAAAGCAGGTTTTGATAAGAATAAGCGGTAAGGGCATGTAAGCATTGAGAAAAGAGAAAGATATATGAGAGAAATATAGGGCGGGTGCACTGAAAGTAACCTTGGCCTTCACCTTTTGGCCTTGGGTGAGCCTGCATTCTATCACACAGTCCAGGAAGGAGGCCAGGGACTTCCAGGGCCACCCCAGCCTCAGCTCTGTCTGTAAGAAGGATTGTGGCACTGGCAGGGGGCAGACCTCCCTCACCATCACCTCCCACCAACCACACCAGGTGGATGGGGCTTGACAGCCAGTAGGAACCACGTTCAGAGATGGTAGTTGCACAAGAGAGTCTGGCCAGCCCCAGCTTCTCGTCCTGCCCTGAGTCCTCTTCCCCATGCAAACAAGGAAAAAGAGGCACAGGATTCAAGGAACCAAAGGGGAGAGGCAATGTTGTCT
>NW_007731065.1:14721-17856 GCF_000696425.1 Galeopterus variegatus | reverse complement strand
AAAAAAAAAAAAGAAAGGCAACTCTTTTATATGTTTTCATGTTGAGCCTTCCCGCACTGCCCTGCTCCCTGGGTAGCCCCTGTCCCACAGGTGACGCGCATGAGGGAACACAGATTGGAAACACATGTGCTCAAACCCACTTCCCCTCTGACCCACCCCTTCCCACTGCAGCCAAGCACATGGCCTTGCCTCCAACTTCAGCATGTCTCTGGAAACATAAAAATGCTGTTTTGCCTGGGGCCAACTTGGATGCAGAAGAAAATAGGTTTTTAAACTAATTTTCAGAAAATGATATTCATGATTTTAGCTTTCCATCTGGAATTATTTTTCAAACACACACACACACAGAATGGCAAGTTTTGCCGTCATCTGTATCTCTACATTTGACCCCTGCACTGAGGCAGAACAGAATGAAGTCAAATCAGTCTGTGTCCTTTTCCTTAAATGGCAGTTGGTGCAAGACTTTCTTTTCCCCCAAGGAGCCCTTCCTTGAAGTACCCTTGAAGTCACTGTCAGTACAGAGATCCCAGATTCTCCTCCTCAGGCCAAACTCACCCATCAGAGCAAACATATCAAAGCACAATTTTTAAGTAACTACTTTCATATGTATGGAAAGGAAGACCTATTTCAGTTCCCAAGCTAAGCATAGTAGACTCGAGAACAAACGGCTGCAATTAGTGAAAAGAACCTAGACTTTAAAGTTGGGCAGACCAGGCTCTGCACTGAGTAGCTTGTTCAAGCCGAGGAAGTTAATTCAGGTCTCTGAGCTTCAAACTTCACACTCTGGAAAATGCAAGTGGTAACACTTTATCACGTTAGGTTGTTAGGCAAATTAAATGGGATGACACATATAAATATGAATAACACGATGCTTGAAAGGCACTCCATAAACGCAGGCTATCTTTTTCCCTCTTTCTTCTTTGCCCCTAAAACAAGCTGGTATGTTAGACAGCTTAAATAAAACAATCACTGAGCAATTTTCATTTTGTTCCTTATGCTTTTCTGTATTTTAAAAACATTCTTCAGTAAGCATGGATTGCTTTCCTGAATGTGAAAACAATTATTTACAAGATAGCAATATGTAATCTCTCTAAAGAATCCTGCTTGTCTTCACAGCCTAAATTCATACACTTCATGTTTATTTCTTTCTCCCGAAAACAAAATTTAAGAAATCACATTATTTAGGTAAATTATTTTTTCAATTGATAGTAAAGACAAAGAAAATCATCATAACCGTTGGAGTGAGCAGGACTGAGGCCATGTTGGGACCTAAAAGTGCACGGGCTATAGGAAAATTTTTTAAAAACACAGTTTCTTTCTTAGCGTGCATTTCTATGAGTTCCCATGGTTACTCGATATTTTGAACCTTGGTTACAAGGCAGAATGACATTACTTACATAAATGTAAAGTGGTTTTCCAGCCAGCCTGGAGCTGCAGACTTGCCATGAGGCACCTACTATCCAGACCCTGAGATACCAAGGAAGACTTAAATAAAGCTATGCTGATGCCACCAGGAAGCAAATCAAAGTCGTGCAGGACCCTAAGAGAACGTCAAGGACGAGAACAGAAACCAGATGGAGCCTTGGCAAGAATTTGCACCTGGCGCCTTACCTCCCTCCTGCTTTTCACTTCCCATGTTCCATCCCCTCACTCTTCTTAAAAACCCCTCAGTAAATATGAGTCTTTGAGATGGTTTTAGTCTGGCCATTTCCTTCAGGTTTACTGGGGAGAGGGGTTAGCCAGCCATCTCCCTCCAGTCACTGGTATTCCTGAATAAAGCTGACTTCCTATTCCACCAACATTTGACTTTTGAGTCATTTGTTTTTGTTGGGCAGCAGGCAGCCAGACTCGGGTTTGGTTACACAAAGATTAAAGCAAGATCTTATGTTTGTCTTTTAAACTTTGCCCCATTAAAAAATAAATATAAGCAACAGCTAAGCTGTTACAACTGAGAACTATATATGCAATATCAGTTTCATTTAGAACTATAAATGCAATATCAGTTTCATTAGATGAGATGAGGGTTCTATGTATGGAATGGAGCAAATACTGTGAAAATTTTGATTATTCAATTATGTGTACATTTGTTATGGTATTTAAACATTTTGCCATCTTAAAATGATCTTTAAATATTCTGGTATCTATAAATTATGAGTGGGTTCAGAATTATTCTTTCCTGGAAATCCAACAAACAATACATATAGGCTAACCTCCAGGCACTTAAAGTAGGATTTCAGTACAGCGCTGCTGCTAGGGGACAAAAGGTGACATTTCCTGGCGTCAGTCTCTGGGGGTTCATTACATTAAAATGGGAGTGAGAATGAATTTGGACAAAGAGCCTGATTCTGTTCAGCTATCACCTGCAGAACCTGTATTCGACTAGACACTGTCACAACTACTGATTGTAAATAATCTATATGCTGTCACAATTATTGGTTATAAAATATAGTAAAGTTCATTAGCTCATTTGTACCTATANGCACTTAAAGTAGGATTTCAGTACAGCGCTGCTGCTAGGGGACAAAAGGTGACATTTCCTGTCGTCAGTCTCTGGGGGTTCATTACATTAAAATGGGAGTGAGAATGAATTTGGACAAAGAGCCTGATTCTGTTCAGCTATCACCTGCAGAACCTGTATTCGACTAGACACTGTCACAACTACTGATTGTAAATAATCTATATGCTGTCACAATTATTGGTTATAAAATATAGTAAAGTTCATTAGCTCATTTGTACCTATATAAGAAACATTTCGTGTTTCCTTCACCAGTGCCTTACTGCTTAAAGAAAACAAGTCTGGGAGATACAAACAGACCACAGAAGGAGTGCTAGGAAGCTAAGCTGGTACGTCCTTCTAGAGCCAGGTGGGCTACAACAGGTCAGTTCTCAATCGGTGGGTGCCCCAAAGCCTGGAGATTAATTCTGGGACACTCCAGCCCAAAACTTGGATATGCAGAAAAACTCACCTGGGAAAATTCTTTAAACTAAAGTTGTTCCCTATCCTACCCTCAGAGACCCTAAGTAGTAAGTTTGGGATGTGGCTTGGGAATCCAAAGATTTGAAAGAGTCCCCAGGTAATTCTGAACTAGGTGCCAGAAAACCACACTTCTACACTCTTCTCACTCCAAGTAAGAG
>NW_007731065.1:8531-13935 GCF_000696425.1 Galeopterus variegatus | reverse complement strand
ACACTGAGGGTTGCGATCCGTTGCCGGACACGGAAAAAACAGACAAAAAGACAAAAAAAAATAAAGCAGGAAAAAGAGGTGATTATTTATGAGGAAAAAATATATACTTTTAAAAATGTTTCTATTCAACAAATAATTATTAGGTATCAACTGGGTTCCAGACAGTGTGCTATAGGAAAAATTGACAAACAGCTTCATGCTAATTTCTCATCATCCTTAGAAAGCTAATTTCTTCTCAAAACAACAGGGAAAACCTAGGCAAGAAAAAAAACTGAATAAATTAGGAGCCAGAAGCATCACAAAAGGCAAGAACAACAACAATCATAAAGTTCTGACGGCCTTGTCACAATGAGATGGTTAAACTAGTGCTGATTAAACTTTTCCACTGACTTGAGGCTGATTACATTTTTCTTGTATAATAAAGGGAATTACCAAGACCGCTGTTAAGTCACAGGTCACTGGGCAAAAATTGGCTTTAGAAGTTATTTGTGAGTCCTTGGTTAGGGTAAGAATGTAATATAAATAAAGGGAGAGATAGTTGACTAAAATTTTGTTGATCATTTTTGTAATTTTAATTTTAAAAAAACTCACTTTTCCAGGGTTTTAGAATTGTTATATTGGAAGCAATTTGTTCTGTTGTTCAAAACATAACAGGGACCAAGAAGACTTCTCACTAGCAGCTAACATACCTCCCCTGGATAGAAAAGTAATCACTTGTTTGATTTTCACAAGGGTAAGTACTTGCTTCCAGAATGCTCATCAGCAGAAGATGAAAACCTGTACTGGCTTCACTTCCTCACTCTGCCTGCCGTCCCTCACACTGCTGCAAATACCGCTGATCAGACAAGATCCCCCATGGTGCATTTCTGAATATTACCTCTATGGAATAAAATAATTTTGTTACATATGTTACACCTTTGTTGTCTTATATTTTGAGGTAGCTTTGTTAGATTTCAACTGAATTCCTTTTAAATATGGCTTTAGGAAGTTAAAATAAAAATGCCCCAAAGCCGAATGAAATTTATACTGGTAATGCAAGGATGGTTTAATATTAGGAAATCTATTAATATAATAACCATCTTAATGGAACAAAAGAGAAAATGATACAATTATATCATGAATTCTGAAAATACATTTGGATAACATTCAGCATTCACTAATGATAAAATCTCCTAATAAGAATAGGATTATTAGATCGCTTTCTTAAGGTGGCTTTTAATATATGCTGTGTGTTCATCACCCTTGTCCTTGTGCCCCATGCTTTAGAGCCCACCCTTACTGCTGGGCCATTGTCAGGGTACCCAGAACAATGGAATTCCCTGCCCAGATGTCCCCAAGCCCACTTCTGGGGCAGCACGTTCTCTTCCCTCGTTCATCCTCCAGGGCGCAGGCCATGCACCTCCACAATGTGCACACCCCAGGCCCTGGCAGTGACCAGAGTGGCTGTTGACAGGGGATGCAGACAGAGCTGGGGAGTTTGGCTGGGGTATCCTAGCATAGGAGCTGGGCATCAGCCCTCTCCATCTAGGAGAGAGCTGGGAGGGACATGGGAAAGGGAGCAGGCTAAAGGGCTTGATTTCCCTGTACTGCACATTCCAGCACGAGCTCTGAGTCCTGAAATTCTACACTTGAACCTGGGCTCCAGATCTTGATGAAGGATATTTTTCATGATAAACAGGTATTTTACTCAACCATTTTTACTTGATTAACAAGGTAAAAATATTTACAGATTTCTTATGAAGGCCTCCATTTGGACTCCTGTACCAGTTGTCATCAATGTCTGGGGCCGGCCAGCATAGCATAAGGTAGTGCAGTATAGTAGGTAATAGTTTTATCTTGAGCCAAAACTAGTAGTATGCATAATGGGGAAAAAAATTAATCTTTGTAAAGCAGAAACAAAATGAAAATGCCCTTATCACTGCTATTAATTAACACTGTTCTGCAGGCATTATCCAATACAATTAAATAAGAGGAAGAAATTGCAGACATAAACAATTAATAAGGAAGAAGCAAAGAACTATTATTTGTAGATGATATAAGTGTCTGACTAGAATACCTAAAAAAATTTTTTTTTAATTTAAAATTATTTTTAAGGTTTATTCAGTTGACTTGTAGCAAAGTTAATGTACAAAAAACAATATCTTCAGACAATTATCAAATAAAATATGAGAAAAATTCTATTAATAATTGCAACATAAAATATATACACATAAGGGTAATTTAAAAATTTGCAACATATAAAAATTTTGCTTTTAGGTAGATAAATAAGCCTACAAGAATGACCACGACAATTCTGAAAAAGAATAAATTTTAAAACTGGCTGGACCAGATATTAAAGTCTATTATGAAGCTATAAAAAATTAAAACAGCATGATGCTTTCTCTACAAAGAGAGGGGACAGAGGAACAAAAGAGCATCCAGAAATGGACCAAAATGGTTAAGGAAATTTAATATGTAATAAAGGAATAATTTCAAATCAGTGAAGAAATAACGATATATTTTTTTAAATGATATTGGAATATTTCATTGCAGTAACTATTTGGTACAAAGTGGGAGTAGAGAATGTAATGTCTCGATAGTCTCATAACTTCAAAGTAAGTCCCAGAGGGGGCTGGCTGATTAGCTCACTTGGTTAGAGCTTGGTGCTATAACAATTTCATTGCAGTAACTATTTGGTACAAAGTGGGAGTAGAGAATGTAATGTCTCGATAGTCTCGTAACTTCAAAGTAAGTCCCAGAGGGGGCTGGCTGATTAGCTCACTTGGTTAGAGCTTGGTGCTATAACAGCAAGGTCAAAGGTTCAGATCCCCATACTGGCCAGCCACCAAAAAAGACAAAGTAAATCCCAGAGACATGAAAGATGCTGGTGTCTAAAGTTAAATCATAATAAAGCATACTAGATGAAACATGGGGATTTTTGTAACAACTTGGAGTGGGGAGGCCTTTCCAAGCAGAACACAAAGCCTAGACTCATAAAAGAAAAGAATGAAAATTCTGAAGACATAAAAATTTAAATTTAGCACAGGAAAAAATAATGAAGTCATGCACACACATATAATTAATATGGTTATAAAAAAAAGAATATGAAAAAGCGGTTGCAACAGAAATGACAAGGGACTAATTCTAATCTCTTTAATATGTGAATGTAATAGGTAACAATTAATAAAAAAAGCAACAATTCAATAAAAAATGAGAAAGGGAGAAAGAACACACAAAAAACATTCACAGAAGAGATATGAAAAGGTACTCAACTCATGATGAAGTAAATAAATAAAACTATAATAAAATACAAGTTTATAATAAAATACATTTTATACTAGCCAGGATCAAAAATTCAATAATAAACTATTGATGCATATAGAGTGTAAATTGGTGCTATCTCTCATTGACTCACAAATCCAGCTCTAGAAATTCATCCTAAAGATATTCTTGGCACATGAGTGCCAAACCCTACATAGAAGATTATTCAGTGCAGTGTTACTATCAGTAGCAAAAGATGAAAACAACCAAAATGTCCATCACCAGAGAGTGATTAAAAAAAATATTGGTACCTGTATCCAACTGAACACAATGGAGCCATTGTTTAGAATGGTAAGTCTAAATGTATGAATATAGAACTAAATGCCTCAAAGATACATTAAGTAAAAAAAGCAAGATGAAGGGCAGTTTGAGCAGTATAGATTGAATGGTTCTCTTACATATCATTTATCTTATTATGCATACATATGTACTTTTCAAAACAATTAAAATATTGAGAACTTTAAAAACATTTTGACAGCAAAAGCAATAAAAGAAAAAATAGGTAAGTCGGACTTCATCAAAATTAAAAATGTTTGTGCTGCAAATAATACCATCAAGAAATCAATGGGCCGGCCCGGTGGCGCACTGGAGAGTGCACCGCTTGGGAGTGCAGCGGCGCTCCCGCTGAGGGTTCAGATCCCATGTGGAGACCGGTTCCCACTCACTGGCTGAGCGCAGTGCGGGTGCAGCACCGAGGGTTGCGATCCCGTTACCGGTCAGTAAAAAAGACAAAAAGGAAAAAAAAAAAGAAATCAAACAGACACCCACAGAATGGGAGAAAATTTTGCAGGTTATATACATGATAAGGGACTTATATCCAGAATATTCGAAGAATTCTTACTATCCAAAAATAAAAAGATAAATAACTCAATAAAAATAATGGGCAAAGATTCTGAATAGTAATTTCTCCAAAGAAGTTAAACAAATGACCGACAAGCAATGAAAAGATGCTCAACATCATTAGCCGTCTGAGAAAGGAAAATCGAAGCCACAATGAGACACCACTTCACACCCACTGGGATGGCTATGATCAAAGTGACAGATAGTAACAAGCATTGGAGAATGTCATAGTCCACTTGTGGTGCTAAAAGAAAACACCTGAGACTGGGTAATGTATAAAAAACAGAATGCATTTCTGATAATAGTTCTGGAAGACAGAAGTTAAGGTGCCAGCGGTTTCAGAATCAGATGAGAGCCTGTTCCACGGTGGGTGTCTTCTGGTGGCAGTGTCCTCACAGGGCAAAAAGCAGAAGGACAAAAGAGGTGAGCACTGTGTGAAGTCTCTTTTACAAAGCATTGATCCAGTCCACCAGGTGGAGCCCTCATGGACTAATCACCTCCTGAAGGCTTCACCTTCTAATACTGTTGCCCTGAGGATTAAGTTTCAACTTGGAGAACTGTGATTACTAGAGGCTGGGAAGGGGAGAGGAAAGGGGGACAGTGCGAGGTTGGTCAGTAGACATAAAAAGTCACAGCTAGATAGGAAAAATAAGTTCTAGTGGTGAACAGTAGTGCTAGGAATCTATAACTAACAATAATTTATTGTATGTTCTCAAATGGCTAGAAAACACGAGCTCAAGTGTTCTCATCACAAAGAAAAGATAAATTTGGGGAATGTTGAATTTGCTGACCTCCCTGATTTGATCATTACACATTGTATACCTGTATCAAAATATAACTCTGCACTACCCCCCCCCAAAAAAAAGTTATGGCTAGATTAAGGTGCTTTAAATAAAATAACAAATTGCTTTCCGAAAGCATGAAAACTATTTTAACTACTACCCTCCCTGTATGAGAATGTCAATTTCACTACCCCTCATTTTTTATGTATTTTCTAATTGTATATATTTTCTAATTGTTCTTCCACTTAAAACCCTCCCTGTATGAGAATGTCAATTTCACTACCCCTCATTTTTTATGTATTTTCTAATTGTATATATTTTCTAATTGTTCTTCCACTTAAAACCCTCCCTGTATGAGAATGTCAATTTCACTACCCCTCATTTTTTATGTATTTTCTAATTGTATATATTTTCTTTTTTCTTTTTTTTTTTTTTGTCTTTTGTCCTTTTCCGTGTCCGGCAATGGATCGCAACCCTCAGTG
>NW_007731065.1:3992-7461 GCF_000696425.1 Galeopterus variegatus | reverse complement strand
ATGTGGGATCCGAACCCTCGGGTGGGAGCGCCGCCGCACTTCCCAAGCAGCGCACCATCCAGTGCGCCACCGGGCCGGCCCTAATTGTATATATTTTCTAATTGTTCTTCCACTTAAAACGCTTTACATTTCTAATGAGATAATAATAACAGTACTCATGTATCACTTAAATAGTGTATGTGCCAAGGATAGTCCAATGACTTTACATTTATAAACTCACTTGGTACTGAAAACGATCATGTAAATTAGCTGCTATCATTATTATCCCCATTTCACAGATGAAGAAACTGAGCTATAGAGAGGTGAGTTAGCTTGCGCAGAGATACACAAGTCACGAGAGGAGGAGCATTTGTAACCCAGCAGCCTGCCTCCAAAGTCCTCGCCTGAGCTTATGCTTGCTGAGTACGCCTGTTTTCTTTGCCAATTCATGTCTGTTGCTCCTTTGTCTTTTGTAGTTTGGTGTTCTTCTTATTGAGTTTTGTCAAATATCTGTATAATAAAGATATTAGCCCTTTAAAAAAAATTTCAACATGAATTTTGGAGGGGACACATTCAAACCATAACAGCGAGGATGTGGAGAAGTTGGAACCCTGATAAATTACTCCTGAGAATGTGAAATGGAGCCATCACTCTGGAAACAGTTTGGCAATTCCTCAAAATGTTAAACATGGAGTTACTGTAGGACCCAGTATACCATTCCTCGGTTCATTTCCAAAAGAAATGAAAGTATACACCCACACAAAAACCTGTACATGAACTATGTTCCTAGCAGTATTATTGATGATAGGCAATAAGAGGAAACAACTCAAATGTCCATCAACTGAAGAATGGGTAAGTAAATTGTGATACAATACAATGGAATATTATTCAGCAAAAGAAAGAATGAATTACTGATAACATGCTACAACATAGATGACGTGCTACAACATAGATGAATCCTGAACACATTATGTTAAGTGAAAGAAGCCAGTCACAAAAGCCCACATATCGTATGATTCCATTTATATGAAATGTCTCAAATAGTCAAATTTATAGAGACAGGAAGTAGATTGGTGGTCACCAGGGGCTGGGGGAAGGAGGCTGTTGGTGAGGAAACAGGGTGCAACTGCTAATGGGTGTGGAGTTTGTTTTTTGGGTGATGAAAATGTTCTAAAATTAGATTACAGTGATGGTTACACAACTCTGTGAATATGCTAAAAATCATTAAATTGTACACTTTAAGTGGGTGAAGTTTACAGTATGTGAATTATGTCTGAATAAAACTGTTTTCATAAAAAAGGAAAAAAGAAGTGTTGGGCTGGAAGGGTCCTTGGAGGTCATCTGCTCTGACCCCTCGTTTTGCTCATGTGAAAGCTGCAGTCCAGAGAGGACACCAGCTGGCCTTGTAAGGAAGCACGCATGTTCAGGGGCAGGTCAAAAACTAGAGGCCAGCTTCCGGCCTTCTGGAATGGGAGCTCGTCCTGGACAGGGAGTGCAGCCTTAGCATGCCTGCTGATGCTAGGGTTCTTTCTGTGCTCTCTCACTTGTAGAGGAAAACCTGTCCTGCTGTGAAAATGGGACAGTGATTGCACCTGAGCCAAACATTGCCAAAAAGGGCCACTCATTCATCCAACAGATATTCATTAGGAGCCCTCCATGTACTAGGCAGGTTAAAGGACTGGGGAGGCCACCGTGAATGAGACAACCATGTCATTCTCACAACAACCCTACTGGGAAGGTGCACTTAGGGTGCCTATTTTACTGATGTGACCACTGAAACTCAAAGAGGTTAAGTAGCCCAAAGTCACAGAGCTGACAGACAATGCAGTCAGACTTCCACCTGACACTATGACCCCGGAACTCCACTTTTAACCCCTACACTGGTGTATTAGGCAGAAAATAAATCAACAACACCAAAACCAGTTAGTCATTACAGTTGGTGATCAGCAAGTTTCTAAGGGGCATGTCAGGAGGAGTGCTTAGACAGCATTTAGATGAAGCGGTCCATCTCTATGAGGAGGTGCCATTGAGGCTGAGTCCTGAAGCAGGAGGAGCCAGCCAGGGGAGCAGGAAGAGAAAGCTGGTGCTGGGTGTGCTGCTGGCTGCGAGGCCACAGGGAAACAGAGTAAGACTAGGCCCGTGAACCAAACTGACTCCATTTTCCCTGCAGAGGACACTTCGTTACTTTTCCACTCCTCAGTCATGAGACCTGTCAGGGCAAATGATTACCCCATGGGCTGCCCTGACAGACTGAGATAAGAGAGGAAACAGACATTTACTGAGTTGCAAAACCCCTCCCTAAGGCTTGTTTACTGTAATTGTAAAAGTTACAGACTAACCTTAAGACCCCATTAGGAGTTCCCACCTGCACACAAAGCATCAAGGTTGAAGGGACGCACGACGAAGGAAGCACGTGAGACCCGGGCCAACAGTTCGCCAGAGAAGTTCCACTTTATTCAAGGACTGCGCGTACATTTATAGGGTGCTGTGCTCCGGGGCGGGAGAGAGAGTGGACGGGGCAGTAGCTGATTGGACGGGGCTGGGCAGGAGGTGAGCCTTGACCTGTGACTGGCTGAGGTTTGGCGCGGCTGGGCTTGGGTGTTGGCACCAGCGAGCTTGTTTACTGCGGAGAAGAACCTGGAAGGGTGCCATATTGCCAGGGTGTGTCCCTGTTCAGGCACCCATGGGGTCCCTACATTCCTCCCATTTTCCTTTCTTGTGAGAATGGGTCACCGTGATCTTCGAGCTACTTCCTGCTGGATGGGGGCATAGTAGGGGAAGAGGAATTGGGGGGAGATTGGGGATTTTGTAACAGGACCCAAAAGAGGGTAGAGAATAAGATAATTTTGAAGGGGGGGAACTCTAGAAAGGTTCCCTGAAGCCACAGGTCGGTGATTTGTTGAGTCCAGTGTGTGTAGGAGGCTGTAGGGGAGAGCATCCAGGTGTCTGTGGCCAAAGCTTCCAGGAACAAGGACCATCGATGAGGCAGGTCCATTTTAACAGCGGGTTAGCTGATCTGGTGGAGAGCGGGCAGGATCCTCGGTGGCCAGGAGCTGGTAGTTCCTGAGTAAAAGCTGGTTAAAAGTTTGGTTAGAAATCCTTCCGAGTTGAGTTTGAATGAATTTTATAATGCAGGGCAGAAAAAGACAGGCTATAAATATAACAGCGAGGGGTCCTAATATTGGCCATATCCAGGTGAGAAGTGAGCCTTGGAAAAAGGAGGAGAAAGGATCAGGGCGGTTGGCTCTGAGGTCTGAGGCTAGATTGGTGAGTTTGACAATATTGGTTTTTACTAGCCCCGACTTATTGATATAATAGTAACATTCTTCCCAGAGGAAGATGCACGTGCTGCCCTTTTCTGCCGTGAGGAGGTCTAGTGTTCGGCGGTTTTGTAAGGTAACTTTAGCTAGGGAGGTAATTTGTCTTTGTAAGGCAGATAGAGATTCAGCTGTGGAGGTGAGGGCCTTTTGTAGTTTGTTATTAACGTCTT
>NW_007731065.1:2637-2992 GCF_000696425.1 Galeopterus variegatus | reverse complement strand
GCTGCAGTAGAAAGATCCAATAACTACCCCAGCCCACCTGGGGTCCCAGGGGTCATGAATGAATAATTGAAATGTGTACCCATCCCGCCTGTTCCCAACCCACTGAAAGATTGGGTTGATATATTGCGGCACCTGCGGATCATGAATCCGACACGACCAGTATGGGCACCCCCCATAAGTTTCTGGCCACCAGTGACAATAATCTTTGGTTGGATCAAAAAGAAAACATAGATATGAGGAACCGGCTTGAGGGATTAATTTACTCCCTGTAAGGGGAATGGTAACTAGACTTGAGCATCCAGCTGGAGAACAGTCCCCCGTGGAAGGGAGTAGTGTGGTTTCACCTTGTTTACCT
>NW_007731065.1:0-242 GCF_000696425.1 Galeopterus variegatus | reverse complement strand
AAGTTGTTCAGAGTGTCATGTATTGGAGTCAGTCCAGGTAAAGGCAAATATGTCCTGGGAGACAGGGTCCAGGGGAATAGAAAAGAATGCATCTTTTAAGTCTAGGACTGAATAATGAGTTATGGAAGGTGGGATCTGGGACAAAAGAGTATAGGGATTGGGTGTTAAAGGATGAATGGGGATAACAGCAGCATTAATTAAGTGGAGGTCTTGGACTAGTCGGTAAGACCCATTTGGTTTTT
>NW_007731064.1:232982-234104 GCF_000696425.1 Galeopterus variegatus | reverse complement strand
TAAAATATTACTTTTTTATTTATTGAACACCAGCAATATGGTCAGTAGGAGACCCAGATTTCGATACCATTCATGACTAACTGCCCTGTAATCTAAACAAGAAGAAACGACTCTTCCCAGGAAGGAAAGGTAGGTGCCAACCAGTAGAAGACAGGAAGGTACTTTATTTCAATGGTGCTACTTACGCAAAGCCTACCTTGGTGTATATCTGTGAAAAGAACTCGTGAAGTCAGCTGTCTTCAGGCAACCAACCTTCATCTATCAGTCTGGATTATGCCTCCCAACTACACTGGAAAAAAATAAAACTTCTATTTTAATAACTAGACAGAGCCCTTGGTAAATTTGTAGGTGGCCACTAGAAATATTGGCCCAATGATGTGCAGCTATCACCTTATCTCCTGGCAACAATCAAGTCTCCTACTCAATGTCAAAGCTCAATGTCCAGAAGGGATATAAAACATAAGGGTACTTCAAAAAGTTTGTAGAAAAAATAAAATTAAAGGATAACACAATTNTCATGCCCATGTGAATTAGGCTTCTCTTACTTGTAAACAAAGGCATCCTAATAAATACACTTATTTCTGTACAGCTGAGAAAGTCCCAGGATAGAATCTTCTATCCTTTGATTGTAGTGGAAGGAGGAAGATGAATTTAAACATTTGTTAATATTTTTTTATTCCTGTTACCTATAACTTAATGTATTTTTCTTTTGTTCTTGTTAAAAGTGCATNCTTATCCCACTCCATGGTAAGTTGAATCTGTTACATCTCCTCCTACCTGCCTCTCTCAATGAAGAAGCATTCTCCCACAGTTGCTATTGACAACCATCTGGTAACAGGGTGAAAGTCAATCTGAAACAAAGCAGGGAAGAGCCCAGAGGAACAGCCCTGGAGTCCTGATTGTCCTACACCCAGAGCCCATCCTACCCACGAAGTTCCAGAAATGTGAGGTAAGAAATCTTCTTCATGCCCATGTGAATTAGGCTTCTCTTACTTGTAAACAAAGGCATCCTAATAAATACACTCATTTCTGTACAGCTGAGAAAGTCCCAGGATAGAATCTTCTATCCTTTGATTGTAGTGGAAGGAGGAAGATGAATTTAAACATTTGTTAATATTTTTT
>NW_007731064.1:229367-232542 GCF_000696425.1 Galeopterus variegatus | reverse complement strand
TCATGCCCATGTGAATTAGGCTTCTCTTACTTGTAAACAAAGGCATCCTAATAAATACACTCATTTCTGTACAGCTGAGAAAGTCCCAGGATAGAATCTTCTATCCTTTGATTGTAGTGGAAGGAGGAAGATGAATTTAAACATTTGTTAATATTTTTTATTCCTGTTACCTATAACTTAATGTATTTTTCTTTTGTTCTTGTTAAAAGTGCATAACAGGAGGGCCGAGCCCATGGCACACTCGGGAGAGTGTGGCACTGGGAGCGCAGTAGCGCTCCCGCCGCGGGTTGGGATCTTATATAGGGATGGCCGGTGCGCTTGCTGGCTGAGTGCGGTGTGGCCGGTCTCAAAAAGGACAAAAAAAAAAAGTGCATAACAGGAAATCACAATTTAAATGTTCGTTTTTTTTTTTTTTTTTAATCATTGGGGCCAGGGGCCATTTAAGAAATTTGAGAAAGGAAGTAAATGTGTTTTCTGTCCTCTAAAATGGATAGACATCAGCCATTCTATGCTAAACCATTTTAAAATCAAAGCAAGTGCCTCACTAAGCTAGTGTTGAGGAGGGAGAATAGTTATCTCCTTAATGGGGAAAAACAAAGTTGTGTGTGTACATGACAAGGGGTGTTATGAGACTATATGGGCCCATAGGAAATTCAAAAGCAGAGCAGCATAGCTGAAGCATTAACTTGACTTCAGAAACATGAAGGTTTGGTAAGAGGCTCCTTTGAAAACCAAACACTCTTGCTGGCACCGCATAGCTGCGAGAGCTTGCAGGAGGATTGAAGGGCATCCCTCTGATAAAGCAAAATAATGGAGGAAGAGATTTGGTGCCCAGAAGTGACTAGTGGAGACTAGCAGAAGCATAAAGGACAGAGCCCAAATGTTAAATCCTCACGCTGAACAGGCCATTCTATTGTGGACAATCTTTCAGAAGCCATGAGGACACAGAGACACATAGTCAACCTTAAAAAAAGCATTAGGAAATGTTTACTGCAAACAGAAAATACAATAAAGGCAGGTTGGGGAGTGTCTTGGTGATCTTGAGCTTCTATAACAAAATACCACAGACTAGGTGGCTTAAATAACAGAAATTTATTTCTCACAGTTCTGGAAGCAGATACATACAAGTTTAAGGTACTAGTTGATTCAGTTCCTGGTGAAGGCTCTCTTCCTGTTTTGTGGACAGATGCCTTCTTGTTATGTGTTTTCATAGTGGAGAAAGAGAACTATCTATTCATCGTTTTATAGGGGCATTAATCCCATTTCCGAGCCCACCCTTATGACATAATCTAACCCTTATACCTCTCAAGGCCCTACCTCCAAATATCATTACACTGGCGATTAGTGTTTCAACATATGAATTTCGAGGGGAAACAGATACTCAGACCCTGGCAAAAAGAAATAAATCACAGTGAGTTTTTAGAGAGACCATGTCAATCTGTGTCCATGTACTGTGTTTCCTTAAATCTTACTCTTTATTTTAATAATCTTTGATGATAAAAACAAATATGTTCAGAATCTTATGCTAAGCTTTTTTTTTTTTACAAAACAAGCAATACTGATGTCATTCATGCATTTCAATGGAGAGCTTAGCTACTAAAACTATACACCATATATATGAAAAAATTCTCAACATTACTAATCATCAAAGAAATGCAAATCAAAACCACTTTGAGATATCATCTCACCCCAGTTAGACTGGCTATTATCAAAAAGACATTGAATAACAAATGCTAGCAAAGATGTGAAGAAAGGAGAACCCTTCTGCACTGTTGGTGGTACTCTAAATTGGAACCACCATTATGGAAAACTGTATGGAGTTTCCTTAACAACTACTGAGAGAACCACCATACGATCCAGCAACCCCACTACTGGGTATTTACCCAAAGGAATGGAAATCATCACATCAAAGGGATACCTGCACTCCCATGTTTCTCGCAGCTCTATTTACAATAGCCAGGCTATGGAACCAGCCTAAATGTCCATCAATGGACAACTGGATAAGGAAAATGTGGTATATATACATGATGGAATACTACTCAATCATAAAAAAGAATGAAATTCTGCCATTTGCAGCAACATGGACAAGCCTGGAGAAAATTATTTAAAGTGAAACAACCTAGGTGCAGAAAGAGAAATACCACATGTCCTCACTCATAAGTGGGAGCTGAAATAAATAAACAAAAAAGAGAGAGAGAGAGAAAAAAAACAACAATCACAATAATACATTGAACTTTTAGAAGGAGAGAACAGAACTGTGGTTACTAGAAGTGGAAAGGGGAAGGGAGGCAGAGAGGGGGGTTAAAAGAAATTAAAGAGAAATTGGTTAATGGACATAATGAATGATTATGTATGTAATGGTGAATAAGCTAACTAACCTGACTGGACCATCACATATTGTACACTACTGTTGACAGTCAACTTTGTACCCCATGAATATGTATCAACAATCATACTTCAATTAAAAAAAAGCACTATTCTATAAATCAATGCCTGATTATTTCCCTGGTAGTCCTCAGCTGATTTACTGGCACAAGACCTGCCCAGTAAATCAAACCCTATTAAAGGAGGCAGGCACTCTAAAGTGAAAAGGACAAAGGAAAGAAGGAGGAAAGTGCATCGAAGAAAACTGTGAAAGTTAGTTGTGGGTCATGAGGACTGAAGTGGGGTCAGGAAGGAGGAGAAAGAAGGTCAGTAGATGAAAGAAGAAACCACCCCAGAAAGTAGAAGCACTTCCTGTACTAACTCAAGGATGCTGAGATTAATGAAATGTGCATAACCGGCTTTGAACTTCCAGATCAGGAAAACAAACACTATGTAAACACAGCATCCTATTCATTATGTTTCTCTCAGGGCATACAAAAAGGGTACTTAGTCATTTCACTAGTTGAGCAATACTTTTGCATCAAAATGAAACTAGATTTAAACTATTAAATAACTGCATTCACACAAAGCATTTGTATATATAGCAAAGCTATTTAAACCAATGGATACAATTTTGAAAGGGATTATTGTATTCATTATTACATGTTTGTTATGAGTGGCAGTGGGATACTGAATGTGGAAAAAAGCAGTAACTGCTTGAATTCTAGGGTATAGATGAATGATACATAATAAAATATTACTTTTTTATTTATTGAACACCAGCAATATGGTCAGTAGGAGACCCAGATTT
>NW_007731064.1:226848-227707 GCF_000696425.1 Galeopterus variegatus | reverse complement strand
TTTTTTTTAATTATGGTTGCAAACTACTGGATCGATTTCATGTCCCACTCACTCCAGCTGTGCAATTTGAAAGTCTGAGAGATTGGCCTAGAAACCTGTCTGATAGGGCCTCGCAAACTTTCTTGTGCAACATTATGGGGCAGGAGCAACAAAAATGTCTCTTCACAGTCAAGAGGTGCAGGGGAGTGGAATTTCCAGAAGCCCAACGTGGAGTGGTAGAATGTGCCCTTTGAGCTTAAGACTGGCATGGATGTAGTTCCAAAAGTTAATAGACTGAAGAGATTTATGTTCAGAAAGAAGGAAAGATAAAAAGTAACCACTGTGGACTAATAACTGCAGACTAGACAAAATCAAGGGAANGGCAGAATCTGTTCTGCTCTTAGGACTTGGGCTCAGAAGTCACACAGCATCTATTCTGCCATACAGCATCACTTCTGTCACACTCTAATAGCTGATGCAGCCACAAAAGCCTGCCCAGTCTCATGAAGTGGAGACAAAAACTTGACCACTTCATGGAGGAGGGGCAAGTCATGGTGTAGCATCTGGAACCAGAAACATTATTGCAGCCAATTCTGGCAAATAAAATATGTCCAAAAAAGTTTACTTAGAGGAAAAATAAATAAATTTCTTACAAATCCAAGTTGATGGACTGAAATTTATATCTACCAAACTAATAACCAGGTGACGTATTCACTGTACAAGGGCTGAGAAACACTGATGCAAACCAATGTCCTCATTTTACAGCTGAGGAAACTAAGGCATAAATAGGGTCAGTGACTAGCTCAAGGACACACAGAAAGACAATGTCAGAGCAAAGCCAGATCCCAGGTCTCTGGGCCCCGGCTTAGTTCTCTTCCTA
>NW_007731064.1:224727-226409 GCF_000696425.1 Galeopterus variegatus | reverse complement strand
GAGTTTTCCCGGATGTAAAGAGGACAAAGACTTCCCCAACAACGATGTTCTAAATATACCAAGGAGACCCACCAATCAGAACAGACACCAGCCATAAACTACTGGCACAATGCTACCACTGTGGCCCAATTGGATGTCACCTTTGCCTCCTTCCTGAACCCGGATAAGACATTTTCCTCTGTTTAAATTCATGACTGCAGCTCAAGTAATCATAACTTCGGGCTGGAAAATTCACGTTCCAAATCCATTTGTTCTAGGGGAAAATAAAGTGGAATTTTCTATGTGCTGGCAAAAAGAATGTTGAAGTTACTCCCTAAATACTTTTTAGAAGTTAAATAACTTCTGCTGTAGAAAAGTGAAGAGTCCATAGAAACTAAATCGTGATCAGATGGATTAAATTTTTCTCAGTAAAACGATTTTTTAAAGGAAGGGCAAAGTGTTTAGAAGAATTGCTTTCCAGTAGATTTTATATTAACAACCTTCACTTTTCTGTGCTTAAGACTTACGAGCCTGTTGTTATGGAAATAGGGCATGTGATCCTAAATGCAACAGTATAGTTTCACTGCAAGATTAACCAAAAGGGCAGTAAAAACCATAGTTTAAATATAGCACTTTAGTATTCTGTTAAGAACAAGAAAGAAAACAGTATACAGAAAAGAATTTACATTATCTTACATTTCTAAATCTTTGGTTCCAATGGGGAAATTCTATTTGACTGCCTCTCCCTTACAGATGGGCATTTGACTGAACAATACAGACTTCACAGAAACCGAGCATACTAGAGCTGGATCAGGTCTAAGAGAAGATTTTGTACAAATGCTTCATTTTACAGGTGATGATCCTAGAGCTCTGAGAGGAGAAGGAACCAGGGACTAGGACCCAGGACTCCTGGCACCAATGCCAGTATATTGCCCACATTACCATCTACTTAAACTTCTTGGAAACATTTTAGTAAAACCATGAACCATAGTTAAAAACTAGACTCCCAGAGGAAGAAGAGACTTTCAGAGACATCTGCTCTTTGCTTCTCAGCATCCGCCCTCCTCTTCTGGCAACAGTCTCTGCTTTTGTTTGAAGATCTCCTACGCTTCCACATCAGTCAACAGGGTTAGATGAGGTTCTACTATTAGCCTGAGTGATGTGCCACAGGGCCCAGGTTATGCCAATCACCACAGAGTGTTTGTTCATAGGTGGACATGTGACCTAATCAGAACCAATGAAAAGCAGTCAGATTCTTGTTTTTATTTATTATTTTTTTTGTTTTGTTTTTAACTTGAGAGTTTCATTCTCTTCCTCTTTCAACTTGAAGAAGAGAAAATATTAGACTTAAAGCCACCGAAGCCATTTTTCTACTACCTGGATACTGAGAATAAAGCCAGAACAGCAGATGTCAAAGCCAAGAGATGAGAGGAACTGCATACAGGAGCCATCGTTTGAACACTGAGCCCAGCCATGTTTGAAACCAGCTAGAATCAGAGACATTTTAGTTACATGTGCCAGTAAAGTTTGCTTAATTACTCAAGCCAGTTTATGTTAAGTTTATGCTAAGTTTATCATTTGCAAATACAAAAGTTCTAAGTAACACAAAACACTAGAGATATTTATATCTATTCCCTGTCATAAATGAAAACCAAACAAAACACCCTGAAGCCAGAGAACTGAAGCAGCTCGTGCAATATCAC
>NW_007731064.1:223381-224546 GCF_000696425.1 Galeopterus variegatus | reverse complement strand
TACAGGAGCCATCGTTTGAACACTGAGCCCAGCCATGTTTGAAACCAGCTAGAATCAGAGATATTTTAGTTACATGTGCCAGTAAAGTTCGCTTAATTACTCAAGCCAGTTTATGTTAAGTTTATGCTAAGTTTATCATTTGCAAATATAAAAGTTCTAAGTAACACAAAACACTAGAGATATTTATATCTATTCC
This sequence comes from Galeopterus variegatus, assembly GCF_000696425.1. Lineage (NCBI taxonomy): Eukaryota > Metazoa > Chordata > Mammalia > Dermoptera > Cynocephalidae > Galeopterus > Galeopterus variegatus. The sequence goes on along the minus strand of NW_007731064.1, from coordinate 224,350 downwards.
CTGTCACAAATGAAAACCAAACAAAACACCCTGAAGCCAGAGAACTGAAGCAGCTCGTGCAATATCACAGAATTCACGTGGCAAAGCCAGCCTGAAACTGAACTCTCTAAACCCCAGGTCAACTGCTCTTGTGCTCTGAATTACTCAATAGGGGTGAAGCCTGGTTCAGGGAATGGATCCCTTGAGGGACCAACATGGGTAGGATATGTTCCCCAACCCATCCAAAGTAGAAAGAAGATGGTACAGATCTAAGCTCAGGGACAAGCCTGGACAACAAATAACAAAACTGACTGTAGAAGTGAAAATTGACAGAGAAGGTGAGTGATGGAGACATGAAACAGGAGGAGAGAAAAGCCACACTCTGGTTGGAAACAAGACAGGAACACATGACATGGGGTCAGAATTTGAGGAACAAAGAAAACAGTTTGGGTGCTTAGAGACTTCTGAGGCTCCTTACTATTGGTCACGTATTTGTGAAACCATCCAGTGTTTCTGAGGTTAGCAATAAGGCGTTCTAATGCCCATTGTGCATGGCTTGTCTTTCCCCAGTGATTGACCCAAGGGTCAAAATGAAGGCAGATGAGATTATGCTATGTATTCAGAGACCGGTCGTCCAGTCCCAGCTCTGTTACAGACCAGCTGTGTGGCCGTGGGCAATGCCAATGATGGACTCAAGCAAGCCATTTGAACTTGTGTAACTGCACTAAAATCGACTCATGTGCAGCCTCACATAGGAGCTTCAGGTGGTTTCTCTGGAGACACAGATGATGATGACAGGTAGTCAGATATACACATACACACACACACACAAATACATACACAGCTGTGGATTGCATATAGCCCTTAAACTTTAAACTCTTAATCATTAAAAGTCCTTAATGGCTCTCCCAGTGCTTAGTAGTTAAAGGTCACCCTCACTGGCTTGTCGCACAAGGTCTCTCAGGATCTGATCCCAGCCTCTCGCACCAG
>NW_007731064.1:217835-222496 GCF_000696425.1 Galeopterus variegatus | reverse complement strand
CTGAACATCTGTGAGATTCAGTGTCCTCATCTAGGAAAGGGAACCAGCTGCTCCTCACACCCCCACCCTCTTTGTCATAGGCACCAGCCAGACTCCATTTCCATCCTCTCTTGCAGTGAGATGAGGTGATGTTCTTGTGTTCTGGCCACCAGAGTATGAAGGGAAGAAAGGCACGCCCCCTCCAGGCCTGGCCCGTGAAAACTTTCCGTCTTAGTTTCAGTTACCCCAGAAGTAGATCCTGAGATAAGGATGAGAGTGCAGGTAGTTTATTTGGAAGGTGACCTCAGGAAACACCAGCAGGGGAGTAGAAAGAGGAGTCAGGGAAGGAAGGAAGCCAAATAAAGGCTGAATAACAAGCAAGTTCCCATTCTAGGAACCTGGAGCTTAATCCTATGGGAACCTCTGATAAACAGCACAGAATCCTCCTTCTCTCCCCACCCCACCCCACCCCCGACACACACACACACACACCTCTAAGGGTCAAAGGAGCTGGAGTATTTATATACCAGCCCTCATAAGTCATTGTTTGAGGTGGCTGGGAGTAGGACTGGCATGCACTGAAATGGAATGGACCAACGGGGTGGGGTGGGGGGGCTGAGGATATATTCTATTCTCCTTCTTGCTCCACAGCTTGATGAAGAGAACTCCAAGGCCCTGCAGGAAGGCAGAACCATAGGACTGATGGAGCCTGGATCCTGAAATGACCACTTGGAAGGCTGCTCACTGGCCAGGAGCACCCAGTTGGACTTTACATTAGCAAGAAATAAACAATTGTGCTAAGCCACAAAAATTTGGTAATTATTTGTTACAGCAGTTAGCCTACCCTGACTAGTACAGGGAGAAAGTGGATATCTATCCAGCCAGCCATATCTACTGCTTAAATCCTAGGATCAGTGGGTAATAAATAATGCCACTGGATCACTACCTTGTTCATAAAAATCAATGACATACCAGGTAAGAGCCCTCAAGGCTACAGCAGAATGACAGGCAAGCAGACAGGAGAAAGAGCCTCTGGTTTATGTGCAAGAAAAGCCCTAGCAGAGGGTTCTAGATCTTTACTCTTTGGCTGCGTTGTTTCATCCTTCTCTCTAAGGAGAAAAGAGACAGGATTAGGTTTCCCAGATACACTGTCCTTCAGGTGCCAGAGACCCATCTAAGATTGCAGACTAAAGCAAGATCAGCCCTGAATTTGTGCCTGAGCTCTAAGCACAGCAGCAAGGAAAACACACACTCTCATCTGTGGCTCTTGCTCAGAAGGGGAGTCGGCTTTGTTTACTGCCCCAGTGGGGCCAATGATGACAAGAGTGTCTGGAGCTCCAAGGAGGAAAGAATCAAATGGGAATAACTATGGTCAGGGGCTCTACCTCATGCCATTGAAAGCCGTCTGCCTTCACAACAGAGGGTATTAGCATTTGTGGACTGCGCATCATTTGCCAAACAAGGTACTGCGATCCCATTTAATCTCCTGACTGACCCAAAGGGTAGCATCACCTACATTTTTCAGATGGGAAAACTGAGGTTTGGGGAAGAGAAATCTCTGTGCAAGGTCAAGAGCCAGGGAGTGGCCGAGCGTCAGACATCAGGAACGATGCATATTCCACCACATCCTGCATCCTCCCTCTCAATCTCTCCCCCGCACAATGCACAGATGTAAGAAACTGAGTGTGTTAGGAATCTGTGAGGTCGGCAAACTTAAAATCACATATTTATTTTAATTTTCTGAAGATTCATCTAAACATTTTATATATTTAAGTAGTTATCAAATTAATTTATGTAAGCAGGTATCTAAATATTATCTTCCAATATTATTGCTATGCACAGAGCAGGCATCTAAAAACATTTTGTTGAAAATAAACAAATGCATTACATGTGCTCTGATACTCTTTTTATGTATTGACAAAGTTTCTCTCTTTCTTTCCATCCTGATATAGACTTAGTAAGATTTCTTTGCTTTCTCACCTCCAATGCATCATTCCACCCCACTATCCCTCTCCCCGCCCAACAACAACAAAACCCCACATCTCAAAACTCTTTCCCAGCAGCTGTGATCCTCAGGAACCTGTCTCCTCCTCCTGCATCTGTATTATCCTCTTTTTCCATGGCAGCCTTCTCCCTGAGGGAGACCATCCTGCTGATCATCCCTGATAAAAATAACCAACATTTTGTGAAACTTTACAATTCACAAGGCAATTTTCCCCAAGGTTAAGTCATTTGATTTTTCACAATAACCCAGAGAGGAAGGCAAGACAGGTATCATTAACAAATGAGAAAATTGAGGCTCAGAGGGGCTAAGTGATTTGCTCAGGATCCTGCAGCTGGCAGATGCACAAAGACTCAAACTGTGCTTTTCTCTCTTGAAGCCCCAAACTCTTTATACCAAATGATGCTGCATCTTTTCTGCTATTGACTTCTGAGACAGCTTGCCCAGCAACCAAGGTACCAAGTTTGCCACCCTTGGCTCTTAACATTCACAGCAGTGGGGAATGGCTGAGCTCACAATGGGGAGCCATCTCCACCTCCCTCTCTAGGCAACGAGATTGTCGTGGAGACAGGCGCAGAAATGAGTAGAAGCTGATCTCCAGAGAAGGGCCTGTAAGGGCAGAGGCTGCAGTTACAGGGACTGAGGACCTTCCCCAGATACTCACAATTCCCGCAGGAGTTCACAGAAAAATTCTGACCCTTAAACACTTTAAAGTCAGATGCGTGAGCTCTGCAGTTATATGACCTTGGGTAAATTTTAACCTCCCTGAACTTTCAAAATGGTGAAGTGAATATCGACATTATAGGATATTTTTCAGCATCAGCTGAAAGTGCTCAGGATAACCCTCAACAATGGAAGCTATCATTAATATTTATAATTTAAGTAACAATATATATGACCATCACCATAATATGCATATAATATATAATAATAAATATAAAAAATTGTGCACCACAGACAAGACATGAATAGAACAAGGAAACAAAAAAGCAAACTAAGGAAGCTCTGCAAATAGTTACTACTTTTGGTATCACCCCATAAGTATCCAGTACTGGTCCCGTTTCATCCTGCCTGAAATTTTTCATAAATAATGGGAGAAGGGGTCATTTTAGCCAAAACACCAGTCTTCATGCATGAAAGGAGCTGACTAAAATGCACACACACCACAGGGCATGGGCTAATGCCCTTCAGTCCTACTGTGAGGGCAAAGCTGTGTTCAGGGATATCCTGGATTTGTTCTCTAACGAAGCAGCTCTAGCAAACCTTGGTGTGTGGTGGTTGCTGAGGCACCATTCAGAGACAAGAATAAGCATCCCACTAGTGTAAGAAGGTAAAGAGATGTAAAGAGGGGTAAAGAGCTATGTGATCCTGGGGAAAGGTAAGTCTGAGGTTCCAAACTGCCAGAGTATCCAGATCTGCATCGCTCTGGGGAAGCCTAATTTCTATGGAACTCTTAACCCTTCAAAGGGCCCTGACATTTTTCCTCTGGCACCTAATTTCTCAAAGTTGAGATGTTTCAGTCGAGTTGTTCTTCATTCTTCATGAAGAATCAGAGTACTCAGAAGAACTAGATGGGAAAAAGAAATTTTGTGCCCACATTGAGTTTACTGTACAAATTTTCAAGAAACTTGATTTTGATACTGTGGTGCTTAATTTTATGTGTCACCTTGATTGGACTAAGGGATGTACCGATAGCTTGCCAAACATTATTTCTGGGTGTGACTGTGAGGTGTCCCTGGAAGAGATTAGCATTTGAATCAGTAGACTGAGCAAAGATTGCCCTCCCCCATGTGGGTAGCATCATTCAGCCTGTTGAGGGCCTGAGCAGAACAAAAAGGCACAGAAAGGGCAAATTCTCTGTTTTTGAGCTTGGACATTCATCTTTCCTGCCATCAGATATCAGAGCTCCTGGTTCTCAGGCCTTTGGACTCTGGGTATTAGACCACTGGTTCCTCTAGTTCTCATGCCTTCAGACATGGACTGAATTATACCACCAGCACTCCTGGTTCTCCATCTTGCAAATGGCAGACAATAGGATTTTTTGGCTTCCATAATTGTGTGAGCCAATTTCCATTACACACACACACACACACACACACACACACACACACACACACACACACACGTTTTGTTTCTCTGTGGAACCCTTAAACAGATAGCGAAGGAAAAAAAAATCCTACTGGAAAATTACAAAATGGGCTACTTTGAGGAACTAAATTATCCTTGCAAAAGTGTTCATTATCTTAATTAAAATAATATACATAATTTTTATTTATAGGTATAAAAATACTCTGAACTTGGAGAAATAATGGAGAATTTGTTTATTCCTTTCATGTATATGTATATGTGTGTGTGCATATATATGTATGTATATGTGGTGTCTTCTCTCTTCTGGACACTGTGCTAAGTTTTGAGAACAGATAAAGAATAAGGTCTAATTCATACCCTCATAATCTGGATAGGGAGATGGATGTGCACTAAAGTCTGGTAAGTGCTAGATGAAACTGTGGACAATGTGTCTTCCAAAGATGATGTAATGGGCTGGCCCCGTGGCACACTCGGGAGAGTGCAGCACTGGGAGCGCAGCGACGCTCCTGCCGCGGGTTCAGATTCTATATGGGAATGGCCGGTGTGCTCACTGGCTGAGCGCAGTGCGGGCGACACCACACCAAGGGTTGCG
>NW_007731064.1:215535-217201 GCF_000696425.1 Galeopterus variegatus | reverse complement strand
CGACACCACACCAAGGGTTGCGATCCCCTTACCGGTCACAAAAAAAGACAAAAAAAAAAAAGATGCTGTAACAACATCCTCCGTTCCCCCATGCTCTACCAGAACTTTGCAATTCCCCCATCAAAAGTAGAGCCTAACCCCCCCGCCCTCATATCTGAGCAGGCTTGTGACTCATTTTTAGCTGAGAAAATGCAGCAGCAGTAACACTGTGTGACGCCAAGACTAAGTCCTAAAAGGCAAGCAGCTTCTGTCTTGTCTTCTGGAATACTCACTCTTGAAGCCTTCAGCTGCCATGTAACCCCATGCAGACCCCAATCTTGCCACCCAGTTGCCATGTAACTGCTCTGAGGAAGACCAACCTAGCCCATGCAGAGGGACCACATGGAGAGGCTCTGAGACCACAGTAAGAGAGATGCTTAGCCAGCTACCAGACACTCCAGCAACCCCTCCCCCTCCTCTGTTCCCGCTGTAGCCACCATTTAACTGCAATCCCACATGAACCCCAAGCTTGCTACCCAGCTAGAAACTTCCTGAATTTCTAAACCACAGAAGCCGTGAGATTCAAGATGGTTGCTGTTGCTAAACAGCACTAAGTTTTGTCTTATGCAACAATTGTAACTGGAATGAGGACCCTTGAGGCAGAACACCATTTGCTTTGCCCACCAGTCTTACTCTGTGATGAACAGAGTGTCTGGTACATAGTATATATTCCAACATTCAGTGGCATAACATAGAAAATGCCTATTTCTCTCTCTCATGTCACCTGTTCAGCATTGAGAGTGCTCTGCTCTCTAGTCATTCAGGGCCAAAGCAGACACAGCTCCATCTCAACACATGCTTTCGCAGTCACCCTCAGGAAAAAGAGGAGGTATTGGACTATGCACTAGTTTTTAAAGCTTCCTCCCAGAAAACATGAGTCACAGCTTAGGCTCAAGAGAAAAGTCTACTGCAGAGGCTACAGGAAAATATCCAGGGGAAGAAAACCTTGGCTACTATCTTGGTATGCTAGGGCTGCTATAACAAAATACCACAGACTGAGTGATTTAAACAATAGAAATTTATTTCTTACAGTTTCTGGAGACTGAGAAGTCCAAGATCAAGATGCCTGCACAATCAGCTACTGATAAGGTCTCTCTTCCTGGCTTGTAGACAGCTGCCTTCACACTGTGTGCTTACAGGACCTCTTCTTGTGTGTGTGGTGAAAGAGACAGAGACAGCGACGGAGAGAAAGAGAGAGAGAGAGTGTGTGTGCTCTGGAGTCTCCTCTTAGAAGGATGTGAATCTTACCAGATCAGAGCCCCACCCTTATGACCTCATCAAAACTTAATTACTTTTTTCCTCCAAATATAACCACACTGGAGCTTAGGGCTCTTGTATGTCAATTCGGAGCACATGTACACTCGGTCCACAACAGCTACCATCTCTGAGAAGATAAATATGAGGCTCATACTGTGACTATCCCTTAAGAAGGGATTCAGCTATAATTAAAAGGAAACTATGGAACAACAGCCTTGGACATAAAAACGCTTCATCTTTTTTAGATATGGTGTAGTAATTTTCTATACTGTGCTGATTTTGAAAATAGTTTTCACCTAGATTTTGATCAACAAAGTCCCAACTAAGAGAAAACAGTTTGGTTCCTCTCTGTTCTTCACAATGAGCTAGA
>NW_007731064.1:211501-214464 GCF_000696425.1 Galeopterus variegatus | reverse complement strand
GTGGGTTCAGTCAAGAGCAACTAGGTGAAGAGATGGGTAGATAGAGACAGATGGTTCTTTCCCAACCTGGCCTTATGGACCAGGGACTCATTGGACAAAACATGTTCTTCCTCTCCCTGAATTGCTGCTGGTCCATGACATAGCATCTTCTACTCTCCCAGGGGTAGTTTTCTCTTGGCTTCTCCCCACGAGAGAAGAAGTGAGACAGGGAAAGAGTCACTGCAGCTGCATGTGACACTTGGGTCTCTCTGTCTCTTCAGCTGCCCTTTTCTCAATGCAGTAAGCCCTGTTGGGAGGACCCCCCTGCAGAGGAAGGCCTGAAGATGCCCAGGGGTTCTGCCTCTGACTGAAGAAGTTCAATTCAGAGGAGAAAGTACAGAAAGCCCATTCAGCCCTTTGTCTGTATCTCACACTCTGAAATCTAGCTGTGTAGCAGTAACACTGATACTCCTCACTTTGGGGTGAAAATACTAATAGCTAATCTTATATAATGCTTACTATGTGCCAGACTCTGTTCCAAATGGTTTACATATATTAATTCATTGAATCATTATAAAACTCTATAAGGTATGTGGTAGACAGAATAATAGCCACACAAAGAAGTCTACATCCTAATCCTCAGAACCGGGAGTATGTTAGATTCCACAGCAAAAGGGGAGTTGAGGAATTAACAGTACTAACTAGCTGACCTTAAGATAAAGAGATTATCCCGGAATATCCAGGTGGGCCAACGTGCTCACAAGTGTCCTTAAAAATGGAAGAGGGAGACAGAAGGGTTAGTTGCAAAGTGAAACACAATAAGAAAAACTTGATTGACCATTGCTGGCTTTGAAGTTGGAGGCAGAAACTCATGAGCCAAGGAATACCAGCAACTTCTAGAAGCTGGAAAAGGTAAGAAAACAGATTATTCCTTAGAGCATCCAGAAAGGAACACAGCCTTTTAGCTCAGCAAGGCTCATTTCAGACTTTTGATCTACAGAACTGTAAAATAATCAGCTTGTGTTGTTTTCAGTCACTGAGTTTGAGGCAATTTGTTGCAGCAGCAATAGGAAACTAATACAAATTAGGTATTATATTATCCCCACTAAGCAGTTAAGGAAACTGAGGCAGGAAGAGTTAAGTAACTTGTCCAATGTCACACCCAGGCCAACTTGCTTCCAGAGTCCTCCGTGTGGATCCTGGATTGCTGTGCTCGCTGCCTCTCCAATGCTTTCCTCATTTGGATTAGAAACAGGTAGGGAGGGGGAAGCAATTAGCGATTACCTTGACAAATCTCAACGGGGGACAGAAGATAATGGCAAACATTCTGTGAGTATTTACAATTCTCCATATTTGGTATGCATTCTCTCGTTGGATCCTAACAGCAAACCTGTGTTGTAGACATGATTATTATTTCCATTTAGCAGATGATAAAACTGAGGTTTGCAGAAGTAAATAAATTTGCCCAATTCACAGGATTAGTAAGTTGTAGGTAATGGTAGGAGTTGTACACTACAGTCTCACAGGAAAGCCATACCTGTACCTATATTGCTAAACTTAAAGAATCTACTTTCACAAGCCTTCTACAACACACAGACACATGCAGTACTGCTTCAGGGCCCTGATGACAAATATCCCATGAATTGGGGAAGGGAGCATTTCCAGCTCTTCTAAATGGACGTAGTCCATATGGACATAGGCTCATATGCTGATGGCAATGCCGATCCCTTTTAGGCAGAGGGCTCCAAATATCTGGAAGACATAAGTGTGCAGCTGCTCTGACTGGGTTTGTGATAACACACAGTCATCCCCTGGAGGTTTTCAGATTTATCTAGGGCAGAGAGCAAAGCCTTTGGGAAAAAAGCAGGTGCGAGAATCTACAAACTATGAGATATCACTTATACTGTGACCCTGTTTGTATTCACAGGCTGGTGAATCCAGGAAAAGACAGACACACTTTAATCAGTGCATTATTGAGCTATTGTTATTACTCACAACATACAATCTCAGCAATATATAAGATAAGCACTTACTTCTCATTCACATGTCTGGAGCTTGGCGGACCCACGCTGGATCAGGCTGGGCTTGGCCTCAGTGTACAAGTCAGGTCCACGTCTACTCCATGTATCTCTCACCATTCTGGCACCAGCAAGCTACGCAGGACATGTCTTTTTCGTGGTGATGGCAGAGTTGCAACGTGGACAAGAGAAACATATGATGCCTCTTACAGACTAGGCTTAGAACTTGCATGCTGCAACTTCCACACTCTTTGGCCAAATCAAGTCACATAGCCAAGCCCAACACCACTGGAACAGAGAAGTATATTCTTCTCATAGAGGTGTCAGGAGAAGTAAGTAACCAATAATAGAATCTGTCATAGTCATTGCAAACTAAAGATCACAAGGAGAAACAGATATCCTTAAGGTGAAGTCTGCAAACATCCTCACATTACAAACACATAGGCTCTTCCTTCTCTTATACACAATCGAGTGATTTGTGCTCTCAGAGAAATGCAAGATGGTATTGCTCATCCTCAACTTCCAGCATGTGTGGAAGTCTGGTGTCTGAAAAACAAGAGTCAATAACATAATGTCCTTAAATGGGATGTAAGTTCACAGCTGGCATGAAGTCCACTCACAGCAATTGAAAAACTCTCATATGGAAGCGGTGCTCTTCTAACACATTCTGTGAGCTTGTCGTTCTGGGTGTCCTGCCACACTGGCTGTCAGGGGCAACCTGTTTCAGACTCTTGCTATGTGCATAATGGCTGGCACAGTGCCAACTGTTCACTTTGGAAAAAATTTTTGAGATGAGCTGAACTCAAAAGAAGGAAAATTTGTCTCCAATTATTTTCTCCCTCGACCAGAGACTAGATGATAGCAGAAAGAGAGCAATGCCCTTAACTGTATAGTTCTCATAATAAGTTAAGAACATGACTCATGAATGTTTACAAAGTTCGGGAGAGATCCTGATAGTCTCTTCCA
>NW_007731064.1:208508-211254 GCF_000696425.1 Galeopterus variegatus | reverse complement strand
TGTCAGGGGCAACCTGTTTCAGACTCTTGCTATGTGCATAATGGCTGGCACAGTGCCAACTGTTCACTTTGGAAAAAATTTTTGAGATGAGCTGAACTCAAAAGAAGGAAAATTTGTCTCCAATTATTTTCTCCCTCGACCAGAGACTAGATGATAGCAGAAAGAGAGCAATGCCCTTAACTGTATAGTTCTCATAATAAGTTAAGAACATGACTCATGAATGTTTACAAAGTTCGGGAGAGATCCTGATAGTCTCTTCCAGAGAAGAAAAAAAGTAGATGACAATTTTGCAAAGCATGAATATGTTCATTGCCTATGGTTAGAAAATATGTTATTAGAAATAAAATGATGGATTTTCTAGTTTGTTACAAGATATTAAAGGAAATCAGACTTCACTCTTCTGACTCCCAGGAACATCATCTGAAGAAAAAACTGGAATCGCTTAAGTGAGTAAGAAACACGGCTCTTGCAGTTTTATATTTCTCTCATTTTTTTCTCTTCATGTACTTTCTTTTTCCTTCAAAATTAAAAACAAATAAACAAAAGCAATGGTAGGCTTTGCCTTGGGATTTTATTAGAATGAAGAAGGATCTCTGTAATTCTCCACTAATTAGTTCTACTACTGACTGTGCTCTGCATCCATTGATTTTCTGCTCAGGAGGGTATAATAGAAAAAAGAACATGCTTTGTAGTCAGACTCTTGGGCAAGTCATTAGCCTCAGTTTTCTTTTCTGAAGAATTGAGATGTTGATGCCTAATTTAATCCAAGACATTATTTTGAATATCACCAGGTAAATTCCAAAAAGGTAATATCGCATTGGAGAAATTTCAATCTTGAGTTATAAAGTTTTGCTCTCCTCCTTATGTCTACTCCTGAGTTAGAAAAGCACATACCTCCCCCATCTCCTCCTTGTGTCAATGATAGGTTTGTGGCTAATCCACAAATCCTCTGTGTTATAGTCCTTAACCAATTTCCAGGCAGCTGTCCTCCGTGTAGGGACTTGACAGTACCCCATATTTGACCCCACCATCTCTACACATGGTTTTCATAGCCACAGCCTAAGGGGAATAGAACTAAGGGGCAAGGGGGAGAGATTCACACACTAGCTCTGAAATGCTTCATCAAAGAGTTGACTCACATCATTCTACTGGTAGCTCATTGGTTAGAACTAGTCCTGTGACCCAGATTCCCGACAAGCGAACTGGGAAATGTAAAGGAGCAAATGACATTCACCTAGCAGTAAATATCTCTGCCATAGAGGGTTTCAAGAGAAGTAGATCCAAGTCTTTGATCACCCTGACCTCATAAGTCTCTAGGTGGGGCGTTCATTTCTCTGGGTAGGTGGAACAGACAGACACACTCTAATTCTCTCCCATCTCTATAATGTGATCATCATTTTATGAGCTAAACAACAACAGTATTTAGAGTTCAAGGGAAATTTCTAATTATTAAGAATACAGACAAAGGGTAAAGCACAATGCATAGGGCTGAGATTAAGAGAAGAACCCTGAAAGTCTGGTGTCTGGAAAACAAGAGTCAATAGGACACCAAGAAGAAATCTCAAGTAATGTGGAATACATAGACAGAGCTGTTTTCAAACAAGAATCTCAAGCAGGCATCTTGAAGCACTATTGTAGGCCAGCACAACCCTTTTGGAAAGCAATTTAGCAAGATATCAAGGGCTTTCCAAATGGCAGTATATTTTGATCCTGTCATTTCACCCTTGAGATCATATCTCAAAGAAATATTCCCTAAAATGCTTTAAGTAAAAGTTCATCACAACTTTATTTACCGTAGATAACAATTGCAAGTAACTGGAAAGTTTATGCCTTAAATCTTTAGGTAGACTATGCTATATATACTTAGTGAGCTCTCATGTAGAGATAAATTAATTATTCATGAGGAAATAATCAGAGAAATACTAATTGAGAGTAATTACATTAAACAACAAGCCTATACTACGCAAAAATGTTAATTAATACAAGTCAAAAGGCAACTGTGGAGCCCTTTAAGACTAAAGGAAACCCAGGAGATAAGCCAACTGAATTCAATATGCTATCTTTGACAGAATCCGGTTTGAAAAAAATATTGCTATAAAAGACACTGTTTGAAGCAATTGACAAAATTTGAATAAGAACTTTTATTAGATAATTTTATTCTATCGATATTAAATACCCTAAATTTGATTACTGTGTTGTAATTAATTATATGAGAGTGTCCTTTTTCTTAGTAGATATGTGCTGATTTAAGAATAAAGTTTCATAAAGTCTTCTACTCAATCTGAAATGATTCAGAAAAAGAAAAACAATAATATTAATAATATTGTATATGTAATAAAGAGAGATATAATGCAAATGTGACAACTTGTTAACAATTATTGAATCTGGATAAAGGATGAATGGGTATTTATTGTACTATTCTTGCAATTTTTTGTGGTTTAAAATTTTTTCAAATTAGAAGTTTAAGAAAAGATGCTCATCTGGAAAATTCAAGCTACATAGTCATGTATCAGTGTGATCTTAATTAAGTTAGAAAAATCTGTCCCTACAGAAAACAAGGCAATAAGAAATATACTGAAACGTCTGGAAAATTCAAGCTACATAGTCATGTATCAGTGTGATCTTAATTAAGTTAGAAAAATCTCTCCCTACAGAAAACAAGGCAATAAGAAATATACTGAAACATTAACAATATCTAAGTTTAGTTGGTACATTGAACTGGAAATGCTTTTACACTTCCACTTTC
>NW_007731064.1:206031-207953 GCF_000696425.1 Galeopterus variegatus | reverse complement strand
AAAAAAAAAAAAAACCTTAAGAAAAACTACCAACCACCATAGGAAGAGTCATTTTTCCCCATCTCCTCAACTTTTAGCCTGAAGCCAAAATCCAGAGCAATGACAGAGGGAGATGAGTTCAGCTGTCAGCTATTAAGTTGGGAAAGTCTGTGTTTCAGGGGTTGCCAAGTGACCTTTAATGCACACCTATCTGAGACAGAAAAATCATAGTATTCCAAGCTAAGGACTCAATGTATTATTCAGTTTTAGTATCACAGTGGGGCTGCTGGTATATGTCTAGCTTTAAGATTTATGGCCAAGCTGCGGAATATTTTTAAATTGAGCTGATTCTTCATGGACATAGGCTTCAAGTTCATATGGTGCAATGTAGCTAAATAGACTTCTGATGGGAGGCCAAATGGGTCAGGCCTAACCGACTAATAAGCCTGTAAGCCTCTTTCACTGTAGGTGAGAACAGCATCCACGCAGGTCCCCGAAGGGACCCCAGCCTAAGACACCCCAGAAACCCTTCCTTACCTCTTTCTGAGTAGCTTCTTCTGAGCTTACTATCTGTCACCATTCTCTGACTCCTGTTCTCAAAATTCACTTCCTCCCCTGGACTCCTCCTAGAAAGAAGTCCTGTCTCACTCGTGTTTATCTGAAACAACTCAGCACCATTAACATCCCTCTTCCTTCCCATGGCCTTTGCTGTAACCATCCTTTAAAAGTCCCCCTTCCATCTGTCCACGGACTTAGGGAATTCTCTCCAAGCTTCACTCACTCCTGTCTCTCGCCCAAATCCATTATTCTATCTTGCTGGAACCACATCTATCTTTGAAATACCAGCCAGCTCTTCTTACCTATATAGGCTGACATTTCTCACCATCTTCAAGGCAGCATGGGATAGGGCAAGAACTTCCATTCAGACCCAAAGCCTTTGCCTTGGTAGAGCCTAGTTTCCAGCTTTCCTAGAGTGGGGAAGTGGCTGTCAACATCAACCAGTCCCCACCAGGGTGCCAGAAACATTCCCATCTCCGGCTTGGGACCTGTCCTGGTGGTTGCAATGTTCCTTAGCTCTCCTCTAACAAAGTAGACCATCCTGACACTGCTTCTAAGCTCTTATCCTGCTGAGCTAGAAGGAATGTCAACTCAGTCATCCTAGAGGCTACCCACTCCCCAGGGATATGCAAAATTATGTTGTTCTCTACATGCATCAGCAGTTGGGTGAGTTGCTCAATAGGCTGAGAGCCAATTCATGCTCTCCACCTACACCCTGATATAAATTACTGTCAATTCTCGAGATAAAGCAAAATGCCCACATCCGTGACTGTGCATTTTACACTCTTCTTCATATAGAGGCAATCAAAAGTCATCAACCCCCGTTCACACCCCCTCAGTTTTTGTCTTTATCTACAGATCACTACAAAAATAGAAGCACTTAGACATGAACTTTCTCATCTTTATATTACCATTCCTATCACACTCTCTGCCTTCCCTTCTAATTCAAAGATGCACTGTCTTTTCTCTTGTCCCTTCACTTGTCATGTGTTCTGCATCATCAGTTGACTTTCTCTAGTGGACCTTTCCCATCAGCAAACAACAGGCTCCAATATCTCCCATCCTTAAGACAAACGCTTAAGCCATTTCCTAGTCTCCTCCAGCTACTGCCCCGTATTGTTTTCCAGCACAACGATACTTCCAAAGACTTGTCTCAAGAGGCTTTATTTTTTTATACACTATTTTTTTCTCAACTCAGTCTAATTTTAGGAATGACAGTGCTCTTCTCAGGGCTGCCAGTGACCTCCTTATTGCCAATACAATAGTCACTCTTTTGTTCTCATCTTATTCACCCTCTCTGCTCCATCCAATTGAACACTCTTTGTTGGACTACTCACTTCTCTTGATTTTCTCTAATGACTTTATGCTCTTCTGGTTTTCCTCCA
>NW_007731064.1:203721-205243 GCF_000696425.1 Galeopterus variegatus | reverse complement strand
TCTCTCTCTCTCTCTCTCTTCTCTCCCCCCCCACACAAATCCCCTTTCAACCTAAGTTCCTTCCACTTCAGTTAATGCCAGTAGTCCCTTGTCCTGAAATCTAGAAATCTTTTTTGATTCCTTCCTCTATCCCCTCACCTCCAAACCTGCAAACCAACAACGAATTCATTAGTTTTACCTTCAAACCACTTCTCAAAGTCATTGGCCTCTTATGCCACTGCTACCACCCTTGTCCCAACAACAGTGGTCTCTTGGCTATATCATTGCAATGTCCCCTAGTAGACCTCCCTGTGTTTACTCCCCATCCATGTAATCCATTCTCCAAACATAGCCAAACCTTCTTAGAATATAAATCATATCACATCACCCACTTCTTCAGACCTCCCATAGCTTTCTAAAATGCTATCCAAATACCTTGCCCTTGCCTGCAAGAACCTAGGTGACCTGGAGGTTTTTCCAGTTCCGTCTCCTACTCTATCCTCATTGTTCCCCCTGTGCGCTCCAGCTGCACGATCTCTATCTCTATTCCACATCGCATCTTTTCCTGACTCTGTACTGGTATGTCTTCTACTTGGACACTTTGCCCTGAGATCTTCACATGACTGGCTTCTTATCACTCAGCTTCGGTTTAATATCTATCTCCTCATAGAGATTTTTCTAGTTGCCTAATCTAATCCTCACTCTGAGTTACTCCTTACACATCAGCCTATTTTACCTTCCTTAAAGTGCTTGGCACCATAGAAATTTATCTCATTTCTTTTCATGTTTATTGGTGTACTGTCAGTTTGCCCATCAGAATGAAGTCTCCATGAAGGCATAAACCTCGTTGATCTAGCCACTGTGATATCCTCAGTCCTGGAGCAGGGCGTAGTGAAGAGCAGGGCCTCAAAGCTGTGATTAATAAGTGAGACAATAAATCTCTAATGACTGCAGACCCAAATTATAGAAATAAGAGGTCTGGGAAAGAGAAAATGTCAGAAAAATAGGTTTGGCAGAAT
This sequence comes from Galeopterus variegatus, assembly GCF_000696425.1. Lineage (NCBI taxonomy): Eukaryota > Metazoa > Chordata > Mammalia > Dermoptera > Cynocephalidae > Galeopterus > Galeopterus variegatus. The sequence continues at coordinate 204,245 of NW_007731064.1, read as the reverse complement.
GACAGTCATATTCTAGTCCTTCTCGTCAGCTTGCTGAATTTGTGAGAGTCTGGCTTCAGGATGCATGAGAGAAAACACATGATTTCCTGGAGAGAGGTTTTGTCCTCAGGCAGACTTTAGCCAGTATTTGCTCCCTAAGTGGCTGCTCACAGATCCTTGATGAGACAAGGGCTACTGGCCAGCCTCCTCCTGCAGTGGAGACTGATGGACACAGATACGGATTGTGACATCAGAGTGGTACCCTGCTATATTCACATATGAGAAAGTAGTCACTTGTTTATCATTAACCTGTTTCAGTGACACCTTCCATTCTTACAAAGTTTTTGGTGCCACCAAATGGAATGTAAGTTTAACACAAAATCATCTTTAAAAAAATACAGACACGTGGACACAAGGTATGGTTTAAGACAGGGTATTCTGTGGTGAATGACTTACAGATCATTCAAAGAATATCTCCCCAAAAGACTAATTTCAGAACTGGAATTATGGGTGGAATAGGAGATACATTTCTGGTTTGTAGGCAG
>NW_007731064.1:193400-203046 GCF_000696425.1 Galeopterus variegatus | reverse complement strand
GTTTAACACAAAATCATCTTTAAAAAAATACAGACACGTGGACACAAGGTATGGTTTAAGAGAGGGTATTCTGTGGTGAATGACTTACAGATCTTAGATCTCCCCTAATCAAAGAATATCTCCCCAAAGGACTAATTTCAGAACTGGAATTATGGGTGGAATAGGAGATACATTTCTGGTTTGTAGGCAGGGTGTCTTGTAACCCTCCTCAAATAAAAACCACTTGGAATATTTGAAAAATGGTGAGATTCCTAAGAACACTTATAGGTTTAAACTGGCTACGGGCAGGCAGCACTCCACCAGACCACAGCAGGTAGGAAGCATGCCTGGGGACCTCAACAGCCACAAGCAGCCCCCACCACTGCTGCAGACACCACTGCCACACATATGGTACACCACAGCCACTTCCATAGCAAGGATGGCTTGCCACTACAGCAGCAGCCACCATTACCATACAGGAGGCCCGCAGACCACAAAACTACATTGACAAAGGAAAGTCACAATCAGAGGCCAGGGAAAGAGTGTCAATAACCTCAGCAAGGAATCACTAAGTTCGCCTGTGCCTCACAGAGGCACTCACATGCAACACCAACATTAAATAGCCAAAGTACCCACCAGAGACTATACTACCATGTCTACCTGGAACCAGTACTGAAACATGCTACTCAATGGTCAATATAAAACACATCTACAGGTAAAGGTCTCTCTCCTCAAAGCCTGTTCCAGAGCAATAGAGGAAGCAACTGCTCTACCAGATGACCAGACATCAACATAGAGATACTAGAAATATGAAAAAAAAAAATCAAGAAAATATGAGTCCACCAAAGGAATACAATAACTCTCAAGTACCAAACATCATATGGCAGGAAACCCTTGAAACTATTGAAAAGGAATTCTGAGTAACGATCTTAAGGACACTCAATGAGATACAAGAAGACTCAGTTATATGATACAATGAACTGAGCAAAACTATCCAGGATATGAAGGAGAAAATTTACAGAGATTAATACTTTAAAAAGTAGCAGAACTCCTATAACTGAAGGAGTCATTTAACAAAATAGAAAACACAACAGAGAGTGTAAGCAGTAGGCTAGAGCAGGCAGAAGAATTTCTGATCTAGAAGACAGTCTTCAAAATAACTCAGGTGGACAAAAAAAAAGAAAAAAGAAATTTAAAAAATGAAGAATATCTGAGAAAGAGAACAAACAACCTTAAGCACATAAACATACAAATCAAGGTGTTCTGGAAGGAGAGGAGAAAGGAAAAGGCACTGAAAGCCTATTCAATGAAATAATACCAGAAAACTTCCCAGGTATAGGGAGAGACACCTATATCTTCAGATTCAGGATGTTCAGTCAGAATAGATTCAATCATAAAAGGTCCTCTATGACACATTGTAGCCAAACTGGCAAAACTCAAAGACAGTGACTGAATCCTAAAAACAGAAAGAGAAAACCATAAAATGATCTATAAGAGAGTCCCCACCAGACTAACAGCAGACTTCTAACAGAAACTCTATAGGTGAGAAGAGAATGGGATGATATATTCGCAATACTAAAAAGGAAAAAACTGCCAGCCAATCATATGATACCCAGCAATGAACTAGCAGAAAAAGAAATCAAGAAAGCTAGCTCATTTACAATAGTCACCAAAACAACAACAAGAATAATCTAGGAATAAATTTAACCAAGGAGGTGAAAGATCTCTCCAATGAGAACTACAAATCACTGTTGAGAAAAATTAAAGAGGACACAAAAAGATGGAAAGACCTTCCATGCTCTTGGATTGGAGGAATTACCATTGTGAAAATGTCCATGCTACCCAAAGTGGTCTACAGATTCAATGCAATCCCCATCAAAATACCAATGACATTCTTTCTTCACAGAAATAGAAAAAAACAATCCTAACATTCTATGGAACCACAAAAGACCCTGAATAGCCAAAGCAACCATAAAAAAATAACAATACTAATAATAAAGCTGGAGGAATAACACTACCTGACTTCAAATTAAACTATAAAGCTATAGTAGCCAAATGTAGTAACAGTATGGTACTGGCATAAAAGCAGACACCCAGACCAATGGAACAAAGTAGAGAAGGCAGATATCAACCCACATACTTATAGCCAACTGATCTTTGGCAAAGGCATCGAGATCATACACTGGGGAAATGACTGCCTCTTCAATAAATGGGCTGGGAAAACAGGACATCCAAATGTAGAAGAATGAATCTAGACCTGTACCTCCCACCATATACCAAAATCAACTCAAAACAGATTAAAGACTTGAATATATAACCTGAAACTATAAAACTCCTAAAAGAAAACATAGGGAAAACACTTCAGGAAGTAGTACTGGGCAAAGACTTTATGAATTTGACCCCCAAAGCATAGGCAACAAAAGGAAAAATAAACAAAGGGATTATATCAATAAAAAGCATCTGTACAGCAGAAGAAACAATTAACAAAACAAAAATCTACCTATAGATTGGGAGAAAATATTTGCAAGCTATGCATCCAACAAAGGATTTATATTCAGAATATACAAGGAACTCAAACAACAGCAATAAATAAATAAATAAAATAACTTGTTTAAAAAATGGGCAAAGGAGCTGAGTAGGCATTTCACAAAGGAAGAGATGTGAATGGCCAACAGACCATGAAAAAATGCTCAACATCACTCAGCATTCAGGAAATGCAAATCAAAACCACTTTGAGATACCATCTTGCTCCAGTCAGGATAGCTTATATCCAAAAGACTGAGAATGACAAATGCTGGCGAGGATGCAGAGAAAACGGAACCCTCTTACACTGTTGGTGGGACTGCAAAATGGTGCAGCCTTTATGGAAAATGGTATGGAGGTTCTTCAAACAATTGCAGATGATCTACCATATGACCCAGCAATTCCACTGCTAGGTATATACCCATAGGAATGGAAATCATCATGTCAAAGGGATATCTGTAAACTCATATTTATTGCAGCACTGTTTACAATAGGCAGGAGTTGGAACCAGCCTAAATGCCCATCATCAGATGAGTGGATAAGGCAAATGTGGCATATCTACACAATGGAATACTATTCTGCTATTAAAAAGTGAAATACTACCATTCACAGCAACATGGATGGACTTAGAGAAAATTATATTAAATGAAATAAGCCAGGCACAGAAAGAGAAATACCATGTTTTCACTTATTTGTGGCAGCTAATAAAAATAGATATGTAAATATACAAATGAACAGTTGGTGTGGAGAAGACAAAACAACCACAACAATTCCTTGATCTTCTTAAAACAAGTGAACAGATGTGATGTTGATGGGGGGGAGGGGAGAGAGGAAGGGAGGAAAAGGAGGAATTGGTAAAGTGACATGAAAATCAACTATGTTGTATATTGATAAATTAAAATAAAATAAAATAAAGAAATAAAGATACAACAATCACAATAATATGTTGAACTTTCAAAAGGAAAGAACAGAGTTGAGGTTACCAGAGGTGGGAAAGGGGGAAAGAGATGGGGGTAAGGGAGGAATTGACAGGGCCACGAAAAGTGATTACATTGTGTAATGTTGAATATACTAATTATCCTGATTTGAGCATCACATATTGCACACAGGTATTGACATTCAACTCTGTACCTCACAGATATGTACAATCAACTATGTTTCAATAATAATAAAAAAAATCTTTTATGATACTCAAACACAAACAATGGAAACGTGAAAGTCTGCTCATGCTTAAATATGTTTGCTCTCAGGACCTTTCTCTTATGACTGATTTCAGACATAGGGCTAAGCATATCTGGAAAAGAAAAAACTGGTTATATATACATTGAATGCCACAAACTAACTGTGTGACTTCTACAAAGTTACTCAATCTTCTTGAGACTCAGTTTCTTCATTTATAAAATTGAGCTAGTAATATCACTCACAGAAACTTGTTCTACTCTTCGTTAGAATGTGGAAAGTCGTAGGAGATAATTACTACCACCCTAACAGGCCAAGAGAAACAATCAGACTGAAACACGTTTTTTTAATGGAAAGAGGATCTAAGATGTGTTAAGTTTGGCCTAAAAGTTTCTTCCGACATAGTGAACTGTAACCTAACCTGATATACAAAGAGATTGTAACCTACTCTTGTAACAAGTAGCCAAGTCTCAGCCAATTACAGATACTCAGCTGTTCAAATGATGTTCAAATAAGGCAAATGCCCAGCTGTAACCAACCCAGCTGTTTCTGTACCTCATGTCCATTTTCTGTGCATCACTTTCCTTTTTGTTTGTAAATCGTACCTAAAATGTGGCAGATATGGACTCGCTCTGAACCTATTCTGGTTCTCGAAGCTGCTTATGCCTCACTCAATTAAACTCTGTTAAATTTCATTTGTCTAAAGTTTTCCTTTTAACAGATCTATAAAACAATATCAAATGGTCTAACATATATGTAATTGGAGTCTCAGAAGATAAAGAAAGAGTGAATGGAGACAAAGAAATATTTGAAGAACAAAGGAGAATTTTCCAAAATTGAAGCAACATCAAACCACATACAAAAAGCTCGGAAAGCCCTAAGAAGGTAAAGACAAAGAAACTCCACCTAAGCACCTTATAGTCAAATTGCTGAAAACCAAAGATAGGGAAAATCTTGTAAGCAGCCAAGGACAAAAGACAAATTACATAAAGGGGGAAAGGAAGTGACTTACTATAGTCTTTTCATCGGAAAAACTAAAGGCCAGAAGACAGTGGATTGATAAATTCAGAGTGACAAAAGGAAAAAGAAACTTTCTTAGAATTTTGTACTCAGTTTTGCTACCAGATTTCACTTTTAGCCAGTAGGTGGTGGTACTTTTATTGTGTACTCAGTCCAGTTACGTAAGATCCTAGATCCTAGAAAAGCTTTTGCTTTGCATAACCAAAGCCCACCTGGACCAAAGGACCATCCACTCCCTCAGCAGCACTAAGCTCTGTGGACCCCCCAAGAGGAGTATCTTCCATTCAGCACAGTGGTTTGTGAACAGTGCCCCTTAGAATCACCTTGGGAGCTTTGGAAAATTATGTACATCCAAGCCCCACACCTCAATATTCTAATTTAAGTGTTCTGGGGTGGGGCCTGGGCTTTAATTTTTTAATTTACCAAATGCTACTAGTGAGCAGACAGGGTTGCAACCTAGTATTTAAATAGAATTCTTTCTTCTTTTAAGACAGATATAATTTTAAATTTCAACCTTATTTCTTCTGTCCGCCTTTATGTAACAGTTTCCTAATTGCTTTTAAAATGGCAGCCAGGACTGTCTTTGGCAAGGTCGCCATACCACTAACTTGCTCTCACATTTGGTATCACCTGGATAGTTTTAAAATATACTGATGCATGGATCCCCAGAGATCCTGGCTTACTTGGTATGGGTTATACCCTGAGCATTTGGATTTTTATAAGCTCCACTGCTCTTGAAATTTTTAGTAAGTCTAAGTTCCTAGTTAGAGGTTAAGAAATTCAGGCTAATTAATGATTGACAAGGAGAGCAAGTAAGAACAGACGGAATCAGATGAACTTCCGGCCTCTGGCCTGCTTACATTGCCCCCGTTTTTGCTCAGCCAACATCTCCTTTCCTCCAAAAAGCATCCTTGGGCACCTTTCAGCCCACTGCAGGCCAGCGTCCAGCTGGCTGCCTGCTTAATGCCAAGACCTTCTCCTTAAAGAGACCTCACATGTATTCCCCTTCTCTTTAGTGTCCAGCCACAAAAAGGAAACCCCATTACATCAAAGTTAAAGGGGTTGTCAGAAAACAAATGGTCACTGCTGTTTCGGTATGATGGAGGCAGCAAGCACAGGCCCACAGGGAGCTGTGGATTCCAGAGCGTTGCTGCAAGGCTGTCAAGCCACTAAGTAACTGTCACCCTGTCACTGCAGTGGGAAAAACAACCTCCTGACGGCTGAGCTGTGCTGTTCCCCCTCCCCTGTCTGCTCATGATTGGTGGGAAGGGTGTGTCTCACAGCCATAAATCCATGTGTCTTCAGCATTAATGCCGCCTCCTTTGCTGACACAGCCTTGTTACCAGGATCATACCATTGATTCTGGGGAGAACCGAACTGCTGCACGATTCAAATGCCAAGTTCCACCAATTCCTACAAATCCACTTTCTGTTCTCTGATGTCATTGCTTCTGGAGTTGATACTACATTCACAGTTCTCTTCTCATTTGTTGTTTTCTTTAGTGCCTATTTTCTCTCTTTTATTATGGTTCAGAGTTTCTCAGAGTGTTCCTAAAATCACACATTTGCATTACCTGGAGTGTCTGTTAAAATCTCAGCTTTCTAGGCCTGAATCATACCTAAGGCAGAAGCAGATACCGGTATTCTTAACACGTATCCCAGGTCATTGTAAAGGTTGAGATCCACTGATCTGAGGCAGTATCATGTTGCCTGAGAAACCAAGCTTCGTGGGTCTGCTCCCCACTCTGCAGTTTACCGGTTAAATAACCTAAGCAAACTCTCTGGTGCTCAGTCTCCTCCTCTGTAAAATTGCCTATGTCATGGGATTGTCGTGAGGATTAAATGAGCTAACATACACCGCATGCTTAGAAGGGTGCCAAGTACATAATAAGAGTGACCATTACTCTCTCCCTTCAGTAAGAGATTAACCTCATGAAGTATCATAGAATTAAGTAAGGCAGAAGAAGACTTTAAAAGTGCTGAGAGTGTAACACAGAAACAGAAATAAAGTGCTGCAGAGGCTGAGACGCTGCCTGCACATGGGAGAGGAGATGCACTGAGACTGGGATGGAAACAGGCTTTGCCATCAGCTAATTAGGAAAGATTCAATTCACCCACCCAGAGATTGGAGTCAGTAGTACTACCTTGGTGATTTATTGAAGTATTTTTTAATTTAATTTCTTTTTAAATTAAATAAGAAATAATCACATATATACATCATGGTATGTGAAAAAAAGGAATGCAATCACCACATCTTTTTGTATTTAAAAAATAGGTTTACAGACAAATTGAGCAGATAGTTAAAAGCTCCCATAAACCTCCTCTTCCCCCTGACCCCCGAATACAGTTTCTCCTATTATTAACATCTTGCATTAGTATGTTTGTTACAATTCAGGAGCCCATATCAAAATATTATTAGCAAACTAAAGTTCATAGTTTACACTAGGGTTCACTCTTTGTGCTGTCCGGTTGTATGGGTTTTGGCAAATGTATAACGTCATGTACACACCATTACAGTATCATACAGAATAATTTCACTGCCCTAAAAACTTCTGTGCTTCACTTTTTCATCCCTGCCTGTCTCCCCTCCCCTTGAGCCCCTGACAACCACTGATCTTTCACTGTCTCTGTAGTTCTGCTTATTTCATAATATCATATAGTTTGAATCGTGAAATATTTAGCCTTTTCAGACAGGCTCCTTTTACCTACTAGTATGTGTTTAAGGTTTTCCTCATGTCTTTTTATGGCTTGATAGCTCATTTCTTTTTATCACTGAGTTACAGCCATAGTGTGGGTCTACCACAGCATGTCCGTTCACTTATTGAAGGACATCTTAGTTGCTTCCAGTTTTTGACAATTATAAAAGCAGCTGCTCTAAACATTTGTGTGCAGGTTTTTGTGTGGACATAAGTTTTCAGTTCATTTGGGTGAATACTAAGAAATGTGATTGCAGAATCAGATGGTAAGACCATGTTTAGCTTTGTGAGAAACTGACTGTCTTCCACTGTGACTGTACCATTTTGTATTCTCACCAGGAATACATGGGAATTCCTGCTGCTTCACATCCTTGCCAGCATGTGTTTTGGACTTTTGCCATTTAATAGGTATGTAATGGTATCTATTTCTTGTTTTACTTTGAAATTCCCTAATGACATATGATGTTGAGCATCTTTTGATAGCTTTATTTGCCACCTGTATATGCTTTTTGGTAAGGAGATCCTGTTCAGATCTTTTTGCCTGTTTTTTAATCTGGTAGCTAGTTTTCTTATTGCTGAATTTTAAATTTTAAAATTTCTTTGTATATCCTTTATTAGACATGCATTTAGATACAAGTCCTTTATCAGGTATATATTTTGCAAATATTTTCTCCTAGTCTTTTGCTTGCCTTTTCATTCTATTAATAGTGTCTTTCAGAGAGCAGAAGTTTTTAATTTAATGAAGTCCAACTTATTAATTATTTTCTTTCACGGATCATGCTTTTGGTGTTAGGTCTAAAAGTCACCAACCCAAGGTCACCTAGATTTTCTCCTATGTTATCTTCTAAAAGTAATTTTACATATAGATCCATGATACATTTGAAGTTTATTTTTGTGAAAGGTATAAGGTCTGTGTCTAGATTTGTTTTTTTGCACATAGAGATTCGTGTTTTCAGCACCATTTGTTGAAAAGTCTCGTCATTTCTGCATTTGATTGCTTTTGCTTCTTTGTCAAATGTCAGTTGACTATATTTGTGTGTATCTATTTCTAGGCTGTCTATTCTGTTCCATTGATCTATTGGATGGCAGCTTTACAGTGTCAGTCTTCCAATTTTATTCTTCTCCAGTATCGTTTTGGTTATCCAGGGTCTTTTGCCTTTTCATATATTAGAATCAGTTTTTTCATATCCATAAAATAACTTCCTGGGATTTTGATCAGGATTGTATTGAATCTATAAATAAAATTGGAAAGAAGTAACATTTTAATGATATTGAGTCTTCCTTTCAATAAACATGGAATATCTCCATTTCTATAGATATTTTTAAAATTTCTTTCACCAGTACATGCTTTTATCAAAAGCTTTTCTTTTCTGTGCATTTCTTCTCTCTGTTTCTCCTCCTCCCTTCTACCTCTGTATACCTCCCTCTGGGGCATGTCAATAACCTAGTGTGGGTATTTTTTTTCTCTGTATCCGAGTACTCCCAGATTGACATATGTACATAGATGTATGTAAGTGTATGTCTCTCCCTCTATTACACACACACACAATACCTCCCTCTGGGGCATGTCAATAACCTAGTGTGGGTATTTTTTTTCTCTGTATCCGAGTACTCCCATATTGACATATGTACATAGATGTATGTAAGTGTATGTCTCTCCCTCTATTACACACACACACACACACACACACACACACAGAGTCATAGGTTGTTTTTTATCATTGTCAGTTTATGAAAGTGAAATTCTGTTATATATACCTTTCTGCTTGTTGCTTGTCTCAACAATCTCATATAAATTCCTCAAAGATATTTAGTCTAGGCTTAACCTCCTAAAAAAATGAGTATATGATATTGAGTGGTGATGTGGATCACTATAATTTACTCATTAATTCTCCCGAATCTGGTCACTCATTCTGTGTTCCACTTTTTCTCCCCACAAACATTATTAGAGATCAGCTTCTTGTGCATATACTTTTACATATTGGTGTCATATTTCTAGGGATAGATTCCCAGAAATAAAATTTCAGGGTGACAGGGGTAGGTAATTTTTATGTTAGTTGGTTTAGCAGACTCTTCAGGAGATGTGTTAATATTTCATTTTTCCATCATAAAAGCATGGGTGGAAATTTTTACTCATGTTTCCACTATAAATTGCTGTTATTACTCTTTCAGTCCTTTTCTCAATCTAGTGGGTATAAAAGGATATCTCTGTGTTACTTTTATTTTTATTTCTCTGACTACCAGTTGAAT
>NW_007731064.1:183657-192543 GCF_000696425.1 Galeopterus variegatus | reverse complement strand
TGATCATTCCAACTGGAGAAGACAATATTGGGCAGGTGGGTAAGAAACAGAGGGAGATAAAAAGCTACTTTAAATATCTGAATAACTATCATGTGGAAGAAGGATCTCATTAACTCTGAATGGTCACAAGTGATAGAACTACTTCAAAGAAGCATTATAAGTAGGCAGAATTGGGCTTGATATAAGGAAGAAATGTTCTAACAGTCATGGCTGTTCCAGGATTAAATGGTTGCATATGATTTAAAGAGTTTCATGAAATTTCTGGAGATGGTTAACACAATGATGGAGAACTCCTAGAAGAAGATATTATAGACAGATTTTCATCATTTAAGAAAACTATAGCCAGTTGAGATATTTCAAAGAAAATGGGTTTAATACAGATAATATGGTGATCACAAAACTGTTAAAAGGGTTGGAGAAGGTAAAGGCAGGAAGCAGGTATTAGATTTCAGCTTCACAGCTACAATTATACTCTCATGAGCCGGGGAAATGCTGCTGTCCCCCCAGAGGTCAGTAACATCCTGGATCCCACTGCTAACTTCCCAGCTCCTCTGCAGCCCTGAGTCAGGTGAATATCGAGAAAACTCAGGAGTCAAAAAGAAAAAAAAAATGCATACATGCAAAGCTTCATATTGTCATCTGCTGCCACTACTAGAAGAAGAAAATGGCTTCCACCCCTACTCCACCTTCATGTTAGTGTATCTAATTGACAGAACATAACTAATACCCATAGGGCTGAAAACAAGACATTTTGGGAACTATAGTTCACAGACATCTAGCACCTGAAGTACAGAAGAGAGTTAGAAGATCTGGAAGGGAATGCTGGTTGTCAAATAACATCTAGTGCAGGGTTTAAGGATCAGTTTGGGGAGCGGATGGAGAAATATTCCTAATGCTATGTGGCCTGCTTAGAATTTAAAGAATTGTTATTCCATAGGACTCTCCTCGCCCCTTCTTTCAGAAATTGCCTGTAAGAGACTGTTTTGTAATGACAACTAATGCTATGTGGCCTGCTTAGAATTTAAAGAATTGTTATTCCATAGGACTCTCCTCGCCCTTTCTTTCAGAAATTGCCTGTAAGAGACTGTTTTGTAATGACAACCATCATGATACTCTTGTGTCTTCTCTAGTTTATCCTTGGAAAACACAAGGGACACCACCTTTCTAATACAATGGCAACCCACTCACTCTATTGTTTTTATAGATTCCGTGCAAATAGTACTTAAATAGACATAATTGCACTGAAGCTGGTCATCTTCGTGACCACTAAAAATACATGTTATGCAATTCAATCTATGTATATTGAGGATTACTTTCTATGAGCTGTTAGGGTATTTTTAAGGCCCCAGGGGTCCAGCTGACCACTGGTGTTGTAGGTGCAACCACACACTGCAGTACTGCTACTCAGCCACAGAATGACCACAGTGGCTTCTGGATAGCTGGGAAATAAGGAACAGAAGCTTTCTTCCTTGGGTTAATTACATCATGATAGGTGGGTAGGTCTCCCACTTCCATCGCATTTATGCACCAAATTTCAGGACCAATTCTACGAGGTCACATAACAAAAGTTAAGAAATAAATTTTATTGAAAAAAGGGAAAAGTCACAAGGGCAAGGTCAGCAATAGGGAAATGCATATTGTACTTCAGTCTTCATCGTCCCGTTGAAAGGCGTGCCAGGGCCAGTGAGGCAGGTATGGAGGCGTGGCTCTCAGACCTCACCTCTAGAGAGACCTGCCTGCCTCGAGGAGTGCAGCTAGCTGATGGCCTCCTTTTTTAGGACCTCTGGGATCTACCACACTAAGGCCACACACTTCCTGAGCAGCTCCCAGCCAATGACTGAGAAACTGGGTACTAGGACCTGACCATTTTTGCCCAATGTGGAGCTCCTCTATGAGAAATCTTTGTGCAGGCTTACCCATTGGTCTGGCCAAAGCTATCTCAGAACTACACCGGAGTCTGAGGTTCTTCTTCCCAAATCTGCATTCCTTCCTCTTCCCTTGACACAGGTGTCAGATCTACATTGTAATCCGAAGCCTTTCCCTGCTTCCCTGATCCTCTCCCCCATTTGTTCACACACATTATCCTCAATAAGTTTATTGCACTTGGAACTGGTCTTGGTGTATGCTTTCTGAAGGACCTAGATGGATACAGTGAGGGCATCTGCTAGACACAGTGTGAATTTTGTTCCAGAGGAGGTAGCCCTTCCCCCTCTCTGGATCTCCATTTTCACTGCTATAGTTGGGGAAAGGAAGATTAAGAATGCTTATTATCAAACAGTCTGGATTTGGAATGTCAGCTATTTATAAGAGTTGTCTGCGAAAGCCAGCTGCTCTAATTTGGGGGGAAATTGGCTCTTGAGATGATGACACGTGTGGGTCCTATAGAAAGCTGATCTTAGATGTAGCCTCTTCCACCGGGAGAAAGGGGGTCCTGGTCCCAGGCGGCTCATTGCCCTGGTAACTCCCAGGGTCATTTGGAAATGGTACTGTTTGTTATACAATGCACAAACAACAGTGCTGATTTTATTCATATACCATGACGGATGGCCCTTCAGAGCAGGAGCACATTAGGTAATCCCAGGTTCTATAGATCTCAATCCCTAATTTAGAGCAGGACTATACAAGCACTCCCTACTCATAAAAACTTCCAATTTTTAAAAAAAATACTCGCAGCTGGAGAGACATATACTGCCTCTTGTGCACCACTCCGTGCTCCAATTTAGAAGCCAGTTTTCCCAGAAAATCACAAAAAGTTTATGTTTTGCAAGGATTTATTTTCCCCATTTCCCCTCCAGTGTGCCACTTCAACCCATTTCCTCCCCTAACACCACACGACTGTCTTTCTTCCTGCCCCCTCACTTTGTCTGTGCCTCCCAGTGCCAGGAAGAATTAGCACAATCCCTTGTTTAAACACTTGATTTATTCCAAAGGAGTAGAGTGGAGTTCAGATATACCCACACCTTTTTGACTTACGAAGAAGAGGATGATGAAAAAGAAGATGAAGAAATTGAGACAAAAACAAAATGAGTTGTACTAACCAAGTTATAGCAGCTTTTCTATCAGGAGAATACATTACCCGGGTATCTGATTTAGACTGCATGACCTAAAAGTCAACTTCTGTCCTTACTCCAGAGTCTAAGCACTCAGCTGCAAACATGAGATGAACAAAGAAATGTTGCAGTATGTAGGATCGTGGAAGTCACAGGGACAGGGTTTAAGGTCTTATTTGGTTCGTAACACACGCAAGGCAGCCAGCTCTTCCCTGGACCTATTTGATCCAGCTCTTCCACTTATAGATGAGGACATAGAGGTGTGAAAACTTACAAGTCTCCAGACCACTGACCCAATGTTCTTTCCTCCATGCCTTATTGCTTCTCAGTCATTTAATATTCTTCTGCCTCAATTTCTCCAGTTGCTTCTGTGTAACTCTCACCAAAGACAAACCTAAACAAGGTGGCCCTATTTTCTCTTTACTCACAACAAGTATGTGACATAGACAGGGGGTCACAATGCGAACTGCCAAAGAGCCCTATGATCTTCTTCCTGTGGGCCTGTTTTTCATATTTTTACATCTAATTTGCCTCTTTTGTCCAGCAGCCCACAACAATCTGCATGCATCGCTTTCTTGGGCTTGGGGTGGGGGCATGATTTGTAAAGCTGAAGAGGGGCATTGAAATCTTCAGTTTGCATAAGCCAGAAGCAGTGGTGGCATGTATGTGCTCCTCTCCTGCACTGGCTCAGTTCTTCTACAGTTGTCATATGTGGTCATTTGCATTATTGGCCCAAATACTTCGCCCCTTCCATAATCTATACTCTTTTCATGTGGCAGCTTTGTTTTTTCGGCTTAGTCAAACTGGAACTACATTTCCCAAAATGTTCTTCTCTGTCTGGACCTGGGTGAAGTTTGCTGCATGAAAAGCCTATGTGAGTTTTGGAATAGGAAGGAAAGCAGCAGCCACTTTTGTGCCCTGAAGATGGGCGTGGGGCCTGGCACATTGCAGCTCATGCACATTCCTGACCTGCTGGCTGCCCTTGTCAGCACAGAGCAGCAGCCAGCCCAACAGCTCGTCCAGCTCCCATTGGAAATCCTCCTTCACCTTTTGCAGCTCCTGAGCCAGGTGTGTGTGCAGCTCATCACACATGGCAGCAGGGGAACCAGCATCTCCTGCAAGTCAGCCACGTCTCCAGGAGACTGACGTGGATTCCAGTTGGTCCTTGCTCTCACCCACATTATGTCTAACTTTCCTTCCCAACTGCTGGCCTGGACCTCCGGCCTGACATGAGCTAGAGAGGCAACAACCTTAAACAGATTTCTTAACCAGCTCCCACAATTGCACAAGTCTTAATCCCTATAATAAATCCCTTATTCTGTATCACTCACAGTAGTTCTGCTTCTCTAATCATACTCTAGGTGATATAACATTAACTTTGCAGTTACCCCTAACTCCACTGGCAGAGTAAACTTCCCTGCCTCTTGACTTTGGGTTTGGCTGGGTAACTCGCCTTAATGTGAATCAAGCAGGGACTTGCCCAGTGGGGTTCCTTTCTGGCAGTTCTTCCATTGCCATGAGAGGAGCATAATCTGGCTAGCTCCTGTCCCAGCAGGGATGTGAGATCTGTGTGGAGCATAGACAACCCAGCCACTGCAGTCTGAAGCAGAACTGCCCCACCCAATCCTAGATGCTAGGAGAACACCTACAGTAGAATATTTGCACCCACAATGCTAGAAGAACTATTAACTCCAGCCCAGCCTCCATCAGCTGAACACCAGCTGACCTTCAATGCGTGAGTAATGATAAGCACCTGTTTTATTAAAGCCACTGAGTTTCCAGGTGCTTTCTTATGCAGCAATAACTAACCAACATACTCTAATAATACTTTTTTGTCAAAAAACAGATTCTATACATCTCTGTCTTTTGCCAAAGACATACTTTTCTGTGTTTGAGGTGACTACAGCAATACTTCACCAAAAAATCACCCCCCTCCTTCCATTTCATTTTATAATGTGGTTGTAAAGCACACAACACTGAAGATAGTATGAGTTTGAATTTTGGCTTAAACACTTATGAAATATATGAGAACTTATTTAACCTCCATAACATCTCAATTTCCTCATGATGAGAATGAGACATTACCTACTGGTTGTAGTGAGGATAAAGTGAGGTAAGGTTCTTAATATAACAACTGTACATAATATGTGCTCAGTAAATCATTAGTTATCTGTGTGCGCGTGTGTATTCTGCTAAGTACACTGCCCCCTGGTGTTCATGTTCACTTAATATTTTAATTGTCATTCATTCATCATCTATTGAGTGTTGGAAAAGAATCTCATTAATTTTATAATTTGTAAAATGGAATTAACTTTTCATTACTGACCTCATTTTAGGCTAATAATACAGCAAACATTTATAATACACTTACTGGGGCTGGCCAGTTAGCTCACTAGGTTAGGGTGTAATGCTGGTGACACCAAGGTAAAGCTTTTGCATTCCTGTACCAGCCAGCCACCAGAAAAAAGAAAAGAAAAAGAAGATATAATATGTTTACTATATGCCAGCCATTATCTTGAGCATATGATATAAATTCATTTGCTTTATATGACAAAAACTCCATAAGTAGGATTGTATAAATATTCCCATTTTGTAGATGAGGAAATGGAGACAGAGACTAAGTAACCTTCCCAAGGTCACACACTTAGTCCACAGCACAGCCAGGCTTCAGTCTAACTCCAGATTCCGGGCTTTTCAGCCCCGAATTCCACCACCTCTTCCAAAAGAACAGAGTTTCTGTGTACATTGATGCTTAATACAAATCTTCCCAAACAAAACATTTCTCAAAATAATTTCTTTAATCTTCTGAACCCTTAGCCTTGAGTGATGCTCTCTTTTATCGTTAAGCATAATTTCCATTTAATAAATGTCCTCTTTATATTGACAGGAATTTCATTAACTTGATCATCTCTAGGGTCTGACAGAAATGATTATCATGTTCAGGAAATTGGAGAGAAATGGGTTATTACTTTGGAGGCAAATAGAGCAGAGGGAAAAGAGAAAGCAGGAAAGGCAGAGAGAGATAAGTGCAAAAAGAAGCAGGAAAGAGAAATAAGGGGTTGAAGAGTCGTGGTCCATGCAGGTTTCTCAGTTCTGCTCTCCCTCCCTCCTGGCAGACAATTACCAGAAGGTTCAGGAGTGATTTCCGAGCACACGATATGGAGGTCTCGTGGGGAACTGCAGATTCTCCCATGGCCAGCCCACCACGTAGCAGAGAGAGAACAGCCACAACAGCAATAGCAGCAGCTGAGGATGGACGTGAGATGAAGGAATCTGCACTGAATTTTTTAACCTGAGGCTCCTGGAAACTTCTTTCTGCTGTGGTTATTCCTGGAGAGTCAGATAGAAAGCAAAAATGAAAAGCATCCTTCAAACAAACCAGGAAGAAAGCCGAGTGACAGGAGTTCAAAGGCCCTGAGTCATCGTTTTCAGGCCCCTGTGGGCAGGTGCATTCCTCTGAAAAGCAGAGCATTCCTCCTAAATCACTTGGTGACTTTCTGTGACACTATTTGCTGACATAGTTCTTTCTAGCTGGAAAAGACCATCTCCCTTGTTCGGGCCACAGGGGCCAGCCTCATTTCTGCCCTGTCATTTGAAAAAATTCTTATTATTTCTGTCCTGACTTTTGCCTAACTGCCCCTCTCCTTGGACTCGTAATGCCTAACGCTACAGGTAGTCAATGCAGCCCTGTCATTTGAAAAAATTCTTATTATTTCTGTCCTGACTTTTGCCTAACTGCCCCTCTCCTCGGACTCGTAATGCCTAACGCTACAGGTAGTCAATGCAGCCACTTGGCTCAGCAGCAACAATGCAATATTTACTATTTTTTGGCGGTCGGCCAGAGCAGGGATCAAACCATGGACCTTGGTGTTTTCAGCACCACCCTCTAACCAACTGAGCTAACCCACCAGCCCAACAACACAATATTTAAAGATATAAAATACAATAGCTTCCTAACTGGCCTCTTCATAAACCCTCCCCTCCCATCTATTCTCAGCCCAGCAGCCATAGTTGTCTTTTCAAAAGCGTAAGTAAAATTATGTCACCCACTATTCTTGCTGAAAACTCTAAGATACAGTGAAAATAATTTATCTGGCCTATAAGGAAGCACAAGCATAGGCCCTTGATGATGTTTTTACTTTTATTATCAACTAGTGTCCCCTTGTTCTCTGTCTTGCTGCCACACTGGCCTGTTCTGTTTCTCCAAGCCACCATGCCACCTTCCACCTAAGGACTTTGCACATGCTATATGGTTAGCCTAGAACTTGCTCCTTTTACAAGTTAGCTCTTACTTATCTTTTAGGTCTCTGAGCTGGATAGTCTCCACTTTCCTTCCAGATTCACTCTCCACTTCCACCTCCCTATTCTCTGTCCCACAGAGCTAATGTATATGAGCACACACTACATTGATTGTCTCCTTTGCCCTCTAGCTCTATGAGGATATTGAAGGAAGAGAACAGAGAGAAGTCAGGGCATTTATTTTCTTCCTGGATCACTCTCTGTGAAGATCAACGTTCACAACTGCCAGAAATGCTGTGTTGGCCAACTGTTGCTATGTAATGATCACAGCATCTCCATGACATACAACAAGCAGCAGCCATTTCTCAAGTGTCTTCAGGTCCTTTGAGGCGTGGGGGAAGTGCTGATCTAGGCTGCACTCACCCGGGCTGCAAGAGAGAAACCCAGTTACATGAGTTCTTTGGGTGATTTGATTATCTGTCTCTCCTACTGAGCTGTTACTTCCATATTTGTTTTGTCCTCTTTACATTCACATCACCTAATACCATGCCTGACACATTGTGAACTCTCAGTAGTTAATTACTGAATGAACGGGGAAAACAGGAAGATTGCATTAGATGCAGTTTGGTGCCCTAATACAAACAGGGGCAGAAGGGCTGTCAGAAGGGCTGGTTCATCTGTTCTTCAGATGGGAGACTTCTGAAGGCAGAGGTGACTGTGAAATGTTACTGTATAAAAGTGACAATTTCTTGCTAAAAGTGACCAACCGATTGTGTACAAAAAAGCCTTAACATCATCAAAGTCTGTTGCACAGAGTGATAACCAGGGCTTCAGTGGTGCCTAGGATGTCTTGTACAGTGCTGAGTTGTTCAATAGAGTCTTGTTGATTCACTGGGAAGTAGAATTTGGAATAAAATGACCTGGAGACTTCCTATTTATTTGACTTTTTGGAGCCCTGGTGTTCTTCCCTATAAAATAGGGTAACATTATCTGCCTTAGTTATTGCTGTGAAAATGAAAAAGACAATGTATGAATGAGTTTTGCAAAAATGTACACACTGTGTGTTATGCACCTTATTGGTTGCTTTGGTGGTGGCGGTTGTAGTAGTGCTGGTTGTCATTGTTATTCACAGCTGCGACTGAGGACAAATTGAAATAAAATACTTCATTGTTCTGTTTGCATAGGGCACTCTTTATGGCACATAAATGGTTTGTGTATGAAATGGAAGGAGGAAATAATGAGATAGTCTGAGTGGGCACAAGCTTGTGCCCTCTGATCCTTCCACCTTAAGTGGCCTCTAGTGCTGAGTAAGAGTGGTATCTGGGGAATGAGAAGGAAAAGAATTGGAGGAGGAGGAACAGTCTCCAGCCATTTCACGTGAATTAGGAGAGGCAGTGCTGCATATTAGTTAGGGTTCAGACTGTTAGTTCCATAGATCCAGGTTTGAATCCCGGAGGTACCACTTTTTAGCTGTGTAACCCAAATAGTGTCCTTAACTGGTCTGGGACTCATTTATCTGTAAAATAGAGCTCAATAATATTTCCTTCATTGGTTTGTTGTGAGTATTAATTGAGATAATGCATTTGGTTCCTGGTAC
>NW_007731064.1:179918-182856 GCF_000696425.1 Galeopterus variegatus | reverse complement strand
GATAGAATCAGTAAAATTATATCCACTCTCTTATCCTCCATGCTCATCCAGTGAAATCGGACTTTCATATAGAATTCACCAGAAGAGAATCTTCAATCACGAACAGAAATCTAATAATTGCCAGCAAGAATGACTGCAGAGGGACTTCTAATCATACCCTACACCTTCAGCTAGGTTCCTAGGTCTTTAGTGCATCGGAGTGGGATTGTCTGCCTTCTCACTTCATCACTTGGGACTCCTTGGCCTAAAGGTCCAAGCATCAGAACCAGGCAAGCTGCCACACAGCCCATCACTGTCTCACATGGATCAGAAACAGAACCTCTTTCACTTTTGGGTATAGTCCTCACCATGTCGTCTCCATCAGCCATCCAGTCAAACCAGCCTTTGTTGTGTTAAACAGCATCAGTGAATATCTGCCATAAGCCTTCACCAGTGACAAGAATGTATAATTTGAAACTGGGGGGCAAGAGAAAAAAATCTCTAAACAATTCACATGACATTTTGTAAACCATCTGGTACAACTTCTCAAGCAGTTTCCACAGTTTTGGGTCTCTGTGTTCATTTTCTATTGCTGCTGTAACAAATTACCACTAACTTCATGGCTTAAAACAAGACAAATTTATTCTCTTACAAATCTTGAGCTCAGAAATTCAAAATGAGTCTTACAGGGCTAAATTTAAAGTGTCAACAGGATGGGTTCCTTCTAGAGGCTTTGGGGGAGAATCCATTTCTTGCCTCTTCCGGCTCCTGCTGGCTGCTGGCATTCCTCAGCTGGTGGTCACATCACTCCAATCTTTGCTTTCACTGCTACTTTGCCTTTTGTTCTGATGTGGTGAAAACTCCCTCTTACAAGGACATTTTTATCACATTTAGGTTCCATCTAGATAATTTCACATCTCAAAATCCTTAAACTTAATCAAATCTGCAAAGTCCCTGTTTTGCCATACAAGATGACCATCACAGGTTCTGAGGATTCAGAATGTGGACACTGGGAAGCAGGGAGCGTTATTCAGTCTACCACAGGCTTACCTCACAGAAAAGCTGGAGTAACATAAATCCTCTTCTGAAAAGTGTGAGAATCATTAGCAGCAGTAGTCTGCTTCCTTCCAAACTTCACTATGTCTCACACACACTTCAGTTACTGGGAGAGACAGTCACGGCACCACTGAAGAAGCCCCAAACTATTAATAGCCATAGCTGGTCTTTAGATATTTTGCTGAAATCACAGAGTTTACTTCTCTCTCCGACAAAGTCACTGTCATAAATGTGTGTCTGCACACTGTCACACAACTGGATACCATGCATACACAGAGCTTCCAAGCAGGTACTCTCCTCTCCTGTATATTCTAGGAGGCTCGGTTTCCCCACCTTGACCCTTGTCACCCTTTCCCCTCATCACCCCCCTAAGAAGGTGGAACTCAACAATGTCAAGTCACATTTTTCTCACAAGAGAGACACCACATCATATCTCACCACTGCCCACCACTGTCCACTGCTTCGATTATGAATGACCAAGGACAATCAGCCCAAGTCTGTCACTCTGTTCTATCCATTTAGCCATTGCATAATGGGAGTAAGGAGAGATCACACGATTTTTGCTACTTTTCAATTTGAATTCGCTCCCTGGGATCAGGTGAACTAGAAGAGATTATCAGCACAAAAAGGTGTTAACTTCTATCCATTTAGCCATTGCATAATGGGAGTAAGGAGAGATCACACGATTTTTGCTACTTTACAATTTGAATTCGCTCCCTGGGATCAGGTGAACCAGAAGAGATTATCAGCACAAAAAGGTGTTAACGAACAGAGAAAAGAAATTGTGTGATATATGACTGTGAGTGTGTCTAGAAAGTAACAGAGAAGATATATTCAGAAGGGAGACATAACTTGTGACAAATAAAACAAGATTCTGTTCAGACAACAGAGTCTCATTGTATGCATATGTAACATTCATGATCACAAATTTAAAAACAGAGAATAAGAGACAAAAAAACAATTTTATTAGTGTGGAAAATCCCACTATTCTAAGTGAATGTTACTAAGCAGACCCTGAGACAAGGATTGAATGCATGGAGTTTATTGGGGAGGTGATTCCAGGAAGCATTGGCCAGGGGGTGGTAGAGTGAGGAAGAGAAGAAAAGGAAATTAACATAGGATGCATTAAGGAGCAGGATATCTCTGTGAGCAAACGGGGCTCAGTCCTGCAGGGTCCCCTGGGAGACTGGGTAAAAAGATACTGGAGTGTCCTACACAAGGGATGAGGAAGCTGGGCCATTTATCCCCCAACATCTGTCCATAACTGGTAGAGGGCTGCTCCCTAGGGCCTGAACTCCTTGGCATTTCCAGCCTGCCCCAGCACAGGCTGAGCTTGCTCCTCCCATCAGAGAATGCCCTCAGGTTGCGAGTCACAGGTGGCTGTAGGAAAAATGATTCTTGTGTGCAGACATTGTGAGTGCTGAGGGAAAACAGGCAGTGCAGGACGGTGGCTATGCCTAAGTGACTGAGAGATGGGAGACGTGAATCAACTGTTCATTCCATCAGCCCCACTTCCTGTGGGGCTCTTATCACATGAGCATGACAGCATGCTGCGGAGTTCTAATGCTTAAGACAGGAATTTCCATAAATTCAAAAACACCTAATCTATCTGCTGCTCCACTGAACAGACAGCACACTGTCCTAACACTTGGCACCTAGTGAGACCTTTCATCCCCAAACCTGTCTTGGCAGCCTCAGCTCCCCTCTACCATGAAATTTGGTGAAAGAAAGAAGAGAGCTAGATCAGAAATGATAGTGGATGAAAGAAAATGCTTTTGTTGTTGTTTTAAACATTGGTAAAGGAGATCTGAGGCTTTTTTTTTTTTGTCTTTTTTTTTTTTGCCGTGTCCGGCCACGGATCGCAACCCTCAGTGTTGCCCCCGTACCGGACCGGGGACCGGCA
>NW_007731064.1:176340-179356 GCF_000696425.1 Galeopterus variegatus | reverse complement strand
CGCCGCCGCGCTTCCCAAGCGGCGCACTATCCAGTGCGCCACCGGGCCGGCCCAGGAGATCTGAGGCTTTAATGTCGTAACTCTGTAGTTTAAGTTTTCACATTCTTATCATAATCCTTACCCTACCTAGTCATGGGAATTTCATAGTCAAAGTTTGTATCCAGGGCTCACACCATCCTGGAACATTGTGGATACTCAATGCATTTCAATTCTTGCTTTCAAAATTGGGATTTGCTGGATAAACTAACATCATTAATGTGTTTGTTGTCTTGTTTCCTAAAAGTCAAAGGCAGAACTGATTTAGACAGACACATGATATATTGCCTCCAATGTGCTCCCAAGGTGGAATCAATCTTATAACTTTCCTTGCCCTAAGAAACACTGTCTACATCTGGGACTGGATCCTGGAGCAAAAGGCTTTCTTAAGCCAGAGCACATTCTAAGACACTTGATGCAAAACCATCTATACAAAGCAGATTTATTGAACAGTCTAAACCTGGCTGGGCACAAGTTTGAAAAACTTTTTGACTTTTTTCCAGTCATTCTCTTTGACCATTCTCTGTTGTATCTCCCTTCTTCTTGCTTATCTTGGGCAGATTCTATACATTTCAATTTGTTTGGCCATTTAAAAAGTCCAGTCTGTTATAAAACTTCAATTGTATATTCAATTTAGCAAAAAAGAAGTGGGAGTAGACAGAATCATGAGAGAAAGACAGCTGCAACAAAACCATCTTCTGTCCCAGCCCCTGCCCAGTCTCCTGGATTTTTTGTTGGTTTGGTTGGTTGGTGTTTTGTTTTCTTTTGTTTGTTTTATATGGCATAAAGAGGGACCATGATGGAGGCTAAAAGAAATAAGAAAGGATTAAGTTCAGTGTAGCTAAGACAAGGGAGTCATTACTACCTGCAGCCTGGAATAATAGCATGGTGCTCAAAATTAAGCTATCTTAAATCCCTTCTCTTGCCTAATCCTTCTTCTCAAAATCCAAAATGTGGATTCTGATTGCCTGCAGATCCTCTCTACTTAGAAGTTTTACAGGAACTAAGACAGTAGAAAGCTAAACCCTTGACTTTCCTTTAGCTGTCCCTCATTCTGATTAACTCATTTTTGGCACCAGCCCCTGCATTGCATTTCCAATTACAGAAATTACAAACCATTGGATCATTATCTTATTTCTCTTACCTGTTCAAAGTCCTTTTCATACTGCCAGTTCCCATAGCTTCTTACTATGAGGGTCTTCTTATCTGGCTGGCTTTCCTTTTGGATGGGTAGCAGATAAACAACTCATTTCTCCTTGTCACATGCAGTGGAGGGGCAGGACATTCTGTGGTTGCTTTCTCTCTCCACACTGAAACCTCTTTCTAGTTCTCTTCTTCACCTACTCAAAAAGACACAGGACAGCAAAATCAGCAAATGTGCTACAAACAGACATCCAACTGCACATCGCCCTAATAAAGCACCCTGTAGGGGAGAGAATACATAACACGGCCCTGCTAGGCCCGTGACTCATGACTTAACAACTCTCTCTCCCTTGTCCTGCCCTAGTTTTCCGTTTACAGTCATCTCTTGACATCTGCAGGGATTGGTTCCAGGACCCTCCGGGATACCAAAATCCACAGATGTTCAAGTCCCTTGTATAAAATGGCAAAATATTTGCATGTAACTTACACACATCCTCCAGTATACTTTAAATCATCTCTAGATTACTTATAAAACCTAATACAATGGAAATGCTTTGTAAATAGCTATATACTGTATTGGTTTTGTTTGTAGTATTTTTTATTGTTCTATTGTTTTGTTTTGTTTTTTTAATAGTTTCAACCTGCACTTTGTTGAATCCACATACTCAGAACCCATGAATTCAGAAGGGCCAACTTTATATAGAATTGGTGAGAAAACTTGGGAGGGAGAGAAGGGTTGAGGGCAACAGTTCTATTTAGGTTGTCATTTTTATAATTATTTTTTTAATTTACATACAGTAAAATTTTTAAATAAATTTTATTTTTAAATGAAATATTTGGGGAGAGCATACAGTTCTATGCTTTTGAAAAATACATGGAGTTATACAACCACCACCACAACAAAGATATAGAGCAACTACATCACCTCCAAAACTTCTGTGCTTCCCTTTTATATGCAATCCCTCCCCACCCTTGAACCTTGGCAATTACTAATTTGCTCTCTGATCCTATAGTTTTAACTACCCCAAAAGGTCATATAAAAGGGAATAGTTAGGTAGCCTTTTGAGTTAGGCTTCTTACACTTAGCATAACACATTTACAATTCNGAATAGTTAGGTAGCCTTTTGAGTTAGGCTTCTTACACTTAGCATAACACATTTACAATTCGTCCACATTATTGCTTGTATCAATAGTTTGTTCCTTTTTATTGTTAATAGCACTCCATTGTATGATTATTAGTTTGTTTATCCATTCACTATCTGAAATGTTTGGATTGTTTCCAGTTTTGAACAATTATGAATAAAACTACTATAATCATTCATGTGCAAGTGTGCTTCAGAAACTTCATAGAAAAATGTTGCACTCTCTTTGTCACCTCTCTTCCCCTGGGTGACAGAGACACAGAGGATTACTCAAAGCCCATTTCTTCTGAGCAGTGAGAAACCCTGAAGGGGTTAATTTTCTGGAACCCTCAAGAGAGAGGCATTCCTCCTCAGGAAATTTACACCAGACTCGGGTTCTTTTTCAGTATTTATTCTCCAGGTCAAAAAGTTACAGAAAAGGAACATAGGTGGAGTTATGGCTAAGTATAGTTTAACAATAGAGGCTGGTAACATCAGTGACATAACAAGGTGACATTCCATAATGCAGTTTGCAAAAGGTTAAGTTGATCCACCAACAAAAGCTTGTTCTTAGCAACTACTGTCTTTTCCTACAGCAGTTTCCTCAGTATTTTTGCATAACAATAAAGCAACTTTAAACCTGCACCAAAGACGCCTGTCCTTGAGCCCGCAATTTTGCTGTGTTACAATTCTTTATCTACATCAGAGACTTTAGC
>NW_007731064.1:173714-175441 GCF_000696425.1 Galeopterus variegatus | reverse complement strand
TGTAATTTTAAAAAGTTAGGTTATACCTGAAACTACAGGGCTTTGGAAACTAGGCCCTGTGGAATACACTGCTTTATAAATGTTACTATACTCCACAGAAAAATAGAATTAAAAGATAATATGAATCTTTCCATGGACTTTTTGAAGTGCCATTATATGGGTTTTAGAGGGATAGCTAAATATGGCAAGTGCAAGTTTAACTTTACAAGAAACTACCAAACTACTTTTTAAAGTGAGTGTACTACTTCTCATTCGCACAAGTAATGTGTAAGAATTCCAAGTGTTCAGCATCTTTGATAACTCTTGATACTTGATATTGTTCATCCTTTAAAAAAAATTCTGATAAGTGCATAGTGGTATCTCGTTGTGATTTTAATTTTTATCTCTTTAGTAATTAATATTCTTAAAGTTTTTTTTATGTGCTTTTTGACCAAATATATATCTTCTTTGGTGAAATAGCTGATCAAATTGCATGACCATTTTAAAGCCAGGTTTGGCTTTTCTTATTGTTGAGTTTTGAGAGTTCTTTATATATTCTGAATACAAGTCCTTTGTCAGATATGTGATTTGTAAAAATTACCTTCCAGGCTGTAGCTTGTCTTTTCATTTTCTTAGAAGTGTTTTTAATTGAGCAAAGATTTTAATTTTTTAGAAGTCAAACTTAATTGTTCTTTCTTTCTTTTATGGATTGTGCTTTGGTGTTGTATCTGAGACCTCTTGGCCTAACTCAAAATTATAATAATTTTCGGGGGGGGGGGGTCCTAAAAATTCCATAGTTTTACATTTTCCTATAGGACTATGATTCATTTTGAGTTAACTTTGTGTATGTTGTGGGCCTCTAAGTTAAGGGTCTTTTTTCTTTTCAGCATATAGATGTCCAATTGGTCCAATACCATTTATTGAAAAGATTACCCTTTCTTCATTGAATTACCTTTACACCTTCATAAAAGTCAGTTAGCCAGATCCGTCTGAGTCTATTCCTAGATCCTCTTTCATTCCATTGATTTATGTGTTTGTCTTTTCACCATTACCACATTTTCTCAATTGCTGTGACATTACAAAATGTATTGAGATCAGGTGCTGTGATTCTATCAATTTTGTTCTTTTTGAAAATTCTCTTAGCTATTCTAGTGCCTTTGGTTTTCCATATAAATGTTAAAATTAACTTGTCAAAAAGGACTAATATCTACAATATATACAGAACTCTCAAAACTCGGAAATAAATGAACAATCTAATTAGAAAACGGGCAGAAAACATGAACAGATGTTTCACCATTAAGATGTTCAGATGGCAATAACTATGTGAAAAGATGTTCAATATCTCTCCATTTATTAAGTTCTCTTTTGATTTCTTTCAGGGATGTTTTGTAGCTTTCAATATAGAGATTCTGCACAAATTTAATTAAAGTTAATTATAAATAGTATTGTTTTAAATTTTGATTTCCAATTAGTTTTTGCTAGAATTTCAAAATGCATGTTTAATATTTGGCAGATTTACCTTCTAATCATTATGTGATGTCCCTCATCCTCCCTAGCAGTTTTCATGTTGTGAAGTCTATGACTTTTGTAATTCATACAGCCGCTCCAATTTTCTTCACATTAGTGTTTGCATGCTGTATTGCTTCCACTATTTACTTTTAACCTACTTTTATTTTTATATCTACAGTACAACACTGGTGGACAGCTGAGAGCTGGATCTCACTTGTTTGCTTTCCCAGTTTGGCTGT
>NW_007731064.1:170122-172360 GCF_000696425.1 Galeopterus variegatus | reverse complement strand
TACAACACTGGTGGACAGCTGAGAGCTGGATCTCACTTGTTTGCTTTCCCAGTTTGGCTGTCACTGTCTATTAGTGCTGTGTTTAGACCATTTATTGTTTTTGTTTTTGTTTTTGACCAGTAAGGGGATCGCAACCCTTGGCTTGGTGTCATCTGAACCACACTCAGCCAGTGAGCACACCAGCCATCCCTATACAGGATCCGAACCCACAGCCTCCACGCTACCAGCACTGCACTCTCCCAAGTGAGCCACAGGGCTGGCCCTAGACCATTTATTGTAATGTCACTATTGATATGATTTCATGTAAAGCTAACATTTTATTATTTATTTTCTGTTTGTCCCCTCTGTATTTTTCCTGTGTTCCTCTTTCTCTGCCTTCCTTTAGATTATTTTAACACACACACANCTGTATTTTTCCTGTGTTCCTCTTTCTCTGCCTTCCTTTAGATTATTTTAACACACACACATATATATAGAGAGATTTTTTTTCTGTTTTTA
The DNA here is from genome assembly GCF_000696425.1 of Galeopterus variegatus. NCBI lineage: Eukaryota > Metazoa > Chordata > Mammalia > Dermoptera > Cynocephalidae > Galeopterus > Galeopterus variegatus. The sequence continues at coordinate 171,862 of NW_007731064.1, read as the reverse complement.
TACAGGCTCTCCCCCCACACATACACTCCCACCATTAGATACTTGTATATTTTTCCATTCTGTGTTTCTTATTATTTTGTTTTTGGGGTTTTTTTTTTGATGACTGGCCGGTATGAGGATTTGAACCCTTGACCTTGGTGTTACAACATGGAGCTCTAACCAACTGAGCTATCCAGCCAGCCCGTATTTTAACATATTTAAAATTTTGATTTTAATTAACCTATTGGCTCTTTGGTTACATTTCTTAAAATTAATTCCTTATGGGTTTTCTTTTTTTTTTTTTTTTTTTTTTTTTTNTTTTTCGTGACCGGTAAGGGGATCGCAACCCTTGGTGTGGTGCCGCCCACACCGCGCTCAGCCAGCGAGCGCACCGGCCATTCCCACATAGGATCTGAACCCGCGGCGGGAGCGTCGCTACACTCCCAGCGCCGCACTCTCCTGAGTGCGCCACGGGGCCGGCCCTCTTTATGGTTTTTCTGGAGATTTAAGTATACCTACATAATTTTTCACAATAAATTTAGAGTTATTAGTTTACAACTTCCATAAAATAGAGAAGCCTTACAAACCTAAGGGTCACTTTACCCTCCCTCTTTTATATTAGAGTTGTCACAGGTACTATATCTGCGTGCATTAAAACTTACCAGATAATGTTACAGTATTTGCTATCAATAGTCANTTTTGCCTTCCTTCTTGAAGGACCTTTTCACTGGATAAATAGTTACCAGTTGACAGTTCTTTTCTTTCATCACTTTACATATGCTGTTTTATTGTTTTCTGTCCTTCATGGTTTCTATTGAGAAATCTACAGTCATTCAAATAGTTGTGGGTAGTTTTCTTTGAGTTTTGCCTGCTTGGGGTTACCTGACCTTCTTGATACTGTAACATCTATCCTTCATCAAATTCAGGAAGTTCTAAGACAATATTTCTTCAAACATTTTTTCTGCACAAGTCTCATTCTGCTACTTTTCTGGGACTCCAGTAACATGAATGGTAGACAATCTGATGTTGACCCACAGACTCCTGAAGTCACGTTCATTTGAAAAAAATTTTTTTGTGTCTCTCTGTTGTCCAAATTTGATAATTTCTTTTTCTTTTTTTTTTTTTTTTGGCTTTTTTGTGACCGGTAAGGGGATCGCAACCCTTGGGTTGGTGTCACCCGTACCGCGCTCAGCCAGTGAGCGCACCAGCCATCCCAATATAGGATCCGAACCCGCAGCGGGAGCGCCACTGTGCTCCCAGCGTTGCACTCTCCCAAGTGCCCATGGGGTTGGCCCCAAATTTGATAATTTCTGCTGATATATCTAAGTTCACTGACTCATCTGCCATCTCCATTTTGTTATTGATCACATCCGATGACATTTTTATTTCAAATATTGTATTTTTTTTTTGTTTCTAAAGTTTATATTTGTTTATTTTATGTAGTTTCTTATTTTACATTGATATCTTTTATCTTTATATTCATGTCAAGAGTGTTCTATACCCCATTGAGTTTGGTTACAATAAGTGCTTTAAAGTCTTTGACTTGTAATTCTAACTTCTGGGTAATTTCATGTTTGACATCTGAATCTCCTTTTTCTTTAAAATTTGGCTGACCTTCCTGGCTCTTTTTTGTTGAGTAATCTTTGATTGCATTGTATCCAGAATATTTTAATATTATGTTGTGAGACCATGGGCCCTATTAAAATCCTCAGGAGAGGGCCGGCCCGGTGGCGCACTGCTACAGTGCACCGCTTGGGAGTT
>NW_007731064.1:153989-169122 GCF_000696425.1 Galeopterus variegatus | reverse complement strand
ACACTGAGGGTTGCGATCCATTGCCGGACACAAAAAAAGACAAAAAAAAAAGGAAAAAAAATAATCCTCAGGAGATTGCTGGGATTGTTGCTGCTGTTGTTATAGCAGGCAATCAACTCAGTTGGTCAGGTTCAGGCTGCAGCTTCTTCTGCACCTTGCTATCAATAGTCACACATATTATAAGGAACATAGAGAAGAAAAAAAATTCTATTTCCCTAGAGATTTATTACTTTTGTTGATCTTTCATTTCTTAAATTCCAAGTTTCCCTCTGTATCACTTCCTTTCAGTTTAAACAGCTTCCTTTAGCATTTCTTTTAGAGTGGGTCTATTGGCAACAAATTTTCTCACTTTTTTCTTCATTTCAAAATGCCTTTATTTTGCCTTCCTTCTTGAAGGACCTTTTCACTGGATAAATAGTTACCAGTTGACAGTTCTTTTCTTTCATCACTTTACATATGCTGTTTTATTGTTTTCTGTCCTTCATGGTTTCTATTGAGAAATCTACAGTCATTCAAATAGTTGTGGGTAGTTTTCTTTGAGTTTTGCCTGCTTGGGGTTACCTGACCTTCTTGATACTGTAACATCTATCCTTCATCAAATTCAGGAAGTTCTAAGACAATATTTCTTCAAACATTTTTTCTGCACAAGTCTCATTCTGCTACTTTTCTGGGACTCCAGTAACATGAATGGTAGACAATCTGATGTTGACCCACAGACTCCTGAAGTCACGTTCATTTGAAAAAAATTTTTTTGTGTCTCTCTGTTGTCCAAATTTGATAATTTCTTTTTCTTTTTTTTTTTTTTTTGGCTTTTTTGTGACCAGTAAGGGGATCGCAACCCTTGGGTTGGTGTCACCCGCACCGCGCTCAGCCAGTGAGCACACCAGCCATCCCTATATAGGATCCGAACCCGCGGCGGGAGCGCCACTGTGCTCCCAGCGTTGCACTCTCCCAAGTGCCCATGGGGTTGGCCCCAAATTTGATAATTTCTGCTGATATAGCTAAGTTCACTGACTCATCTGCCATCTCCATTTTGTTATTGATCTCATCCGATGACATTTTTATTTCAAATATTGTATTTTTTTTTTGTTTCTAAAGTTTATATTTGTTTATTTTATGTAGTTTCTTATTTTGCATTGATATCTTTTATCTTTATATTCATGTCAAGAGTGTTCTATACCCCATTGAGTTTGGTTACAATAAGTGCTTTACAGTCTTTGACTTGTAATTCTAACTTCTGGGTAATTTCATGTTTGACATCTGAATCTCCTTTTTCTTTAAAATTTGGCTGACCTTCCTGGCTCTTTTTTGTTGAGTAATCTTTGATTGCATTGTATCCAGAATATTTTAATATTATGTTGTGAGACCATGGGCCCTATTAAAATCCTCAGGAGATTGCTGGGATTGTTGCTGCTGTTGTTATAGCAGGCAGTCAACTCAGTTGGTCAGGTTCAGGCTGCAGCTTCTTCTGCACTTTCTGTGAATGATGGTTTAATGTTAGTTCAGCTTTCAAAGCCTTCATTGTACTATTGGGGTCTGACTCGTTTATGTGTCACTCAGGGATTGATCTGGGACTTGAACAGGAGTTTATATTGTTGTTCAGTTTGCAAAGCTTTTGCTATGCTTCTTTGGGTCTTTTCCACTGGTGTATTTCTTGGGGATGAACCTAGAACTTGAGTCAGTTCACACACAAAACTAAGATATTGTCTACTCTAGCAGTCTCTTTGCAGGAATTTCCCATACCTTCTGTCTCCAAGGAGCCCTTTTGGGGCCTGGGAAACATATTTAATCTCCTTACATCACATAACATATAAATAATTATATACCAGGAAAAGGAAATATTTCTAGTGGCTTTCTGGCCACTAGCCCCACATTTTTCTCATCTCCGTAGTACTGACAATATGAGCAAAGACTGTGACAAAAAAGAGAGGATGTAAGAATAAACTATAATTTTCAGATCAGAAAAAAATGCTACTTTACCTCGATCAGTTCTTAGACCATCAACGTGCAAATACACCTGTGACCAAATGACTGTCTCCACCTGCTGAAGCCCTCAGGGAAATTCTGCTGGAAGCAACTGAACAAGATTTTGGAATAAACTTAAATTATCACTGGGGAAGTCTGTCCATGACCAGATAAAACCAGAAGCATAAGTATCCTATGCATTGATTTAAATCTCCTGTTTAAAACTATAGAACAGACGTCAGTCTTTTAAATTTGTAAATATTACAGGTAAAATAAATTCACCCACTACAAACAAAATAGCATGATCTTTGAAATTTTATAGAATGAAAATCATTTGTTATTGAATATCATTACTAATTTTTCCAGAATATTGAGTTTTCCAGTCATCCAATTCCACATTCTAGTGTACCATGGCCTGACCTAGAGCCCCTTTGGACAGCATTGAGACTTGTGATATGAGATATTACCCTTAACATTGATGAGCTTCGGCTTGATAGCAGAGGGTTTGCTAAGAAACTGGAAAAGTAATGGTCTTTGTAACATTAAGTCCAAGAGTACCGAAGGTCAGGGGATTTTCTCCAGAGTTCCTAGACATCAGAAAACTTCCTAAAAATGAGTATTTATGACAGTGGCCTAGCACAGACACTAGTCACTATAAAGAGAAAGGAAGAAACTTCTAGGTCATGGTGTGAAGTGCTTTTTTAAAAAAATCAAGAAACTGTAGTTAAGAGAAAGAAAGCAGTACAGAAAAATGTCAGTGCCCACGTATGTTCTGTGGAGCATGTTTAAATTAGGGAAAAAGTAGAAACAACCTTAAAGTTTAATTATAGAGGAATAATTAAGTTAATTATGATACATTCACACAAAAGACTAATATGTAGTCATTAAAAATAATATTAAAATAAGATTTTATTCACATAGCAAAGTTTATATTTTCTAATGTAAAATGAAAAGTATATAGAGAGATATATACATAATATATACACATATACATACATGTACATATATTTAATATATTTCCCATATATACATATATAATATACATACGTGTGTGTGCATGCGTGTGTGTTTGTCACAAGCCTGCTTCACAAAACTACATTTGGGGAATAATTAGTAACTTGGAGATGTTTTAAGGGCTTTATGATACACATATACATACATGTACATATATTTAATATATTTCCCATATATACATATATAATATAAACACGTGTGTGTGCATGCGTGTGTGTTTGTCACAAGCCTGCTTCACAAAACTACATTTGGGGAATAATTAGTAACTTGGAGATGTTTTAAGGGCTTTATGAGTTAACTACAAAGCTAAGCATGTCCATTCTTTTGTTCTTATATCATTAAACACAAAAGTAAAGTGCAAGAAACCAAAGAAAGATTATGAAATGAGTCGCTTAAACTCTTGGTGAATAACTGAGCTTGCCTATAACGCAACCTGGAATCAATGGAACAGCCTAGAGCAAGCAATATCTGAGACTTCACATAAGCCAATGGCTCTGAGAACTCAGAGAAACAGATGGTGTGGGTGGGAGTTCCATTTTATATAGTGGAGAGTTATTTGACCATTTGCCCAATTACCACTAAGTATGTTGCTTGAACTCAACCCAGGAACTCAAAGAAAAATTTGGGCTCTGGTGAAATATCACCTTCTCTATTTTTACTATAAAATAACTATGAGAGGAAAAGTAGGGAGAAAGTTACAATAAAAAAGTCATACTAAAATTGGATTTGTAAATGTCTATTAAAGGTGAATGAATAAACAAATGGCAATACATTCGTAGAATGGATTAGTACTTCGCAATAAAAAGAATCAACTATTGATAGATACAACAACATAGATCAATCTTGAAAACATTATGCCAAACAAGAGAAGGTGGACGCAAAAGAATACATTCAGTATGATCCCATTTATATGAAGTTCTACCATAAGGAAAACTAATCTGTAATAACAGGAAACAGATCACTGGTTTCAGGAGACAGGGTTTTGGTGGGAGGGTGGGTATTGGCTGAAAAGGGTCGCAAGGGAACTTTCTGGAATGATAGGAACATTCTATGTCTTGATTGTGGTGGTGTTTACATGAGTGTGTATATTTGTCAATATTCATTGAACTATATACTCAAAATAGGTGCATTTTAGTCTATGTAAATTAACCCCTCAATAAAATTTATTAGAATTTTTTAAATGGATGGATAGCACACAAAGCAAGAACAGTTATCACGTGTTACATAGATACAATTATAAAGTTCCATTAAAGGGCATTTACGAGTATTTACAAAAGCATTTCCCTGCTGAGTGAAGGTCTGAGTGGATTTGCCTAAGACGGCTGCGCTCAGTCTTAACTGTATGTCAGAACCACCTGTATATCTTTCTCAATTTCTGATTTTATTATACTGGGGTGCATCCAGGGCATGGGAGGTTTTCAAAGCTCCTTAGGTGATTCCAATATTTATCCAAAATGTAAGACTACTGAGGTTGTGATCTTCTGAATGTGACAGTGTAGCTGAGCTGCTTACCCACAAGGGTGCCCCAAGTGTTTCCTAAGGTCAGGGAAGTCCCTAAGGCCAAACAGTGTGAGGGCTGACTGAGGCATTGGTCTGGACAACCCCATTCCAGCAGAAGGTTCTGAGAGGACAACCAGAATCGTTCTCACATGTTCACCTGAGCACGTAATGTTCACCAAATTAATTTGTTCGACCTGGTTAGTCCCTCTTAAAGAAAAAAAATATGAGTCACTTCAACTTCATTATTTGAGGGCTTTTGATATATTAATCCTTCTGCAAAATAATTTGATGAGTCTGGGCCAGGGAAATTATGTATTTTATTTCCTCAAAATGAAGGAGAACAGAGTGGAATGTGCTAGGACAAAAACCTATATACCAAACTCAGCATCTTTTACTGGCCCTCTCTACAAACAGAGGACGGAGCTAACATATAGGTGCCTGGCACTTTATAAACATTATCTTATTTAGTCTTCACTATCCTTATTGAATATCCTGTACCAGGGGTATGACTGTGTTTGTCTGGTGATATGGTAACCACGGCTCAGCGAGGTTATTCTCTTGTCCAAGGTCTCACAGTACAGAGCAGGACGAAGACTTGAGAATTTGCTTGCTCTAAAACCTGTGTGTACTCTTTCTACCATGCCAGACTGCCTCCTACCATCTGGAAAACTGATAATAATAATAGTAGCAGTAATAGGAATAATAATGTTTATTGAGAGTTTTCTATGTGCTAGAAACAAATCTAAGATTATATCTATATCTGCATCTTTGTCTGGACCTATACTTAAATATAGATACGTAAAAGGCCATTTAATGTTCAGGCCCACTCCCAGAGGTAAATACCATTATTATCCTCTATAAATATGATACAACTAAGGTGCAAAGAGGTTAAATAATTTTCTCAAGGTCACAAAGCTACAGAGGATAGAAGTTATTTAACAATAATCCTCTCCTAAAAACACCCTATCTAACAATGCCAGCCAGGGAAAAGATAAGAAAATTTTGGCTAACCTTGCTTTCATCCTCAATATCCAATATAACTCAATACAACTATGATTTAAAATAATGCCTTTTGCCTTCAAACCTTGCAAACTTGTGATAGTCCATTTTGACTGCAGCAATTATAGTATATGGGAAAGGGCTGGTTATTGCGAACCCTGATTTGCAAGATTAATGTGTTATTACCCATCGTTTTAAAAATATCATGGATTAGCAAACTGGAAGAATACTTCTGACAGCTTCTGCAGCAGTAAAAGCAATGAATTGTGTCTGACATGGTGGAAGGGGGATGAAGAGAGTGTTGCTTAGAGCAAGGATTGTCAGCTGGAATTGACTATGGAAAAAAATGAGGCCTGCTTTCTTTATCAGATCTGCTTCCAAGCACCAACCTGTGAGTCTGGGCGTCACATTTCACTGACATATGCAGGTTCTTACCGCACTAAGCCCTGCAGGGCAAATGCAAGCATGGAAATGTGAGCTGGGTCTAACCCTGCCTCATACATCATCAGCACAACTGTGGGCTGAGTTTTCACCAAGGAACTTTTATTCACAGTAATGCAATCAGAACTGCAAGAGAATCTCAGAATCCATCACACTGAAGCACTTTTATGTGAATGTATTTGTACATACATACACTCCTATCAGTGTTAAATACAAGCAGAAATTATTCCAATATCAAAGAAAGATGATTTAAGTGGTAACTTGTACAGTTCACTGATTTAAGCTTTCACTGGTTATAACAAGCCATTTGCAACTTTATTTAAAAGTTACCCACATCATTCAGTTTTTATTCACACACTTTCAAATCCAAGTCCTTAGATCCCATCTCAGTCTGATGTGTGGTCTCAGGGGGCTCCTCCCTTCTCTGTCTGGGCCCAGGCTCAGCTGCAATCTTCAGGGGGCACTCTTGAAACGTCCCCAGTGCAGCCGCAGTGCTCTCTGCCTCACCCTCGCACCCAGTGGTGCTGGCAGGCAAGGGTGGCCAGATCATATCTCCTCTGTGTGCATCAAAACGTTTGGCTGCATCAACCAGCCCATCATTAGTGACATTCCACTCCTCAGATTCCATGTCACTAGATGGGAATGGTTCATTGAGCACTTTTTCTCATCAGAGTATGAACATCGAAGAGTTCTATCTTTTCCCATCTCTGCTTTTATCCATAGTTTATCAAATCCACATTTTCTGTCTCTGAACATCTTGGGGAAATTTCAAACTATTTCATCAATTTTCATCATTAAAATTGGTCTGGACCAGTTTTAAGTTGTTATCTCATGTTCATGTCAAAGCTCTGGCATCACCCACCCACTAGACATTGGGCTGGGGGCACAGAGTGGGGGCAGGGCAGTAAGACTGCTTTGTACACGACCCCTCCTTCGTCCTGGGCTCCACCTCTTCTGAGGCTCCTGGCTTGAGGAACCCAAGAAGAAAAGGGGGTGGGGGGAATGAGAGCAGAAGCATCATCTCATACCTGGCCATGTAGTGAAGACCAGCTCTTCTAGTCAACCATGGCTGCTTCTCTGGCCTTCACCTCTAGCCCTCAAGAGCTCCAGACTCTGTGTCAGGCCTCCAAGTGCTTACAAGCACAGGGTGGGTTCTTCACGAGGCTTGAGGTTCCTCCCCACCCCACAGTTCCCTCAAGGGGGGTCCATCTCCATCTCCACCTTCCAAAGCCCCCCAGTGCCATGGCTTCTGTCTAGCATGCTCCCCATGACCTCTGCTGCTAGGAACCCTCCATCCAGCAGGCGTTTCTCCAGGGTGGCATTCCCAGCCATCTGGTGTAGCTACCCCTTGACCAACAGGCTCATCTTTGCCAAGCCGGGTGATGGGAGCACAGTTAGCTTCCACCTCTTTCTTCCTGCTCAGTAGGCACAGAGCCAACCAGCAAAGCCACTGCCCAAGCAGATTTCCACCTGAGAATAAAAATTTCTTCTTGCAGAGCGGATGCCTGCAGTCTTACAAGTGCTCGCAAGGCCTCTGTACCTTCATTGCTTTAAACAGGAAAGCATAACCCTCCTCCCCTCCTCTGCATGGAGGTGAGAGAAAAGCCTCTTTCTCCCCATAGTGCTGTTCCCTTAAGACTGCTGACAATGACCATCTCCTACCCCAATCTTCTCATTATACAGACAGGAGGGACAGTGTGGCTGCATCACTAACAGATGGAAGTAGAGATGCTTCTGCTGCATTTTGATAAGTACTGGGTCGGAAGTGTTTGACCTGAGGTTGTCAGATAAAATACAGGACTCCCAGTTTAAATTTAAATTTCAGATCAAGAACAAATCATTTTTAGTATAAGTATACCCCATGCAGTACTTAGGACATACTTATTTGAATAATAATTTATTGTTTACCTGAAATTTAAATTTAACCAGATGTTCTGTATTTTTGTTTGCTGATTCTGGCAAGCTTAGTTGGTTTGAAGGTATGTATTTGAAGCTATTGTTTGAAGGTGCATGTTTCTCCAAAATTCGTATGTTGGAACCTAGCACCCAATGTAATCATATTAAGAGTTGAGACCTTTTGGGAAGTGATAAAGACATGGGCACCCCGCCCTCATAAATGGGATTAGTGCTCTTATAAAAGAGGTTGAAGGGAGTGTCTCAGTCCCTTTGCCCTTTCGTCCCTTCCAAACCCTCTTTCATGTGAGAACACAGCGTTTGTTCCTTCCAAAGGATGTAGCAGTGAGGCACTACCTTGGAAGAAGACAATGAGCCTTTAACCAGGCTTCCGGAACTGTGAAAAATAAATTTCTATTATTTATAAATTATTGAGTCTAAGGTATTTTGTTATAGCAGTACAAATGGACAAAGACAGGTCCCATCAGCTTTGGTCCATAGACAACATTCTGGAACAAAAAGGGCCCATCAGGGCCGAGCCCGTGGCGCACTCGGGAGAGTGCGGCTCTGGGAGTGCAGCAGCGCTCCTGCCGTGGGTTCGGATCCTATATAGGGATGACTGGTGCGCTCACAGCGCTCACTGGCTGAGCGCGGTGCGGCTGGTCTCAAAAAGGACAAAAAAAAAAAGAAAAAAGGCCCATCGGCCACCTCTTATATGTAGTTTTATTTCCAATTTTCCCTCTTAATGGTGCCAGAGCCATTGTATAATCTCTTATAATCTGTGCTCGCCTGCCTAGAGCCCCAGAAAGATTCCCTGAGCATCTTTCCATTGAGATCCAAGGAGGCCACAGGCCCACCTACTCTCCAGGAATTGTGCACCTGCTCTACTTGCTGGTTATGTCTAGACAGTTAAGCCATCGAGCACATCCAGGAGGTAATGAGGTGCCTGAGTCCACAGCTTCAGGAAACTTCAGCAACTCAGAGAGTAATTCACATCCACAATTACAACTATCCACGCCTTCAGTCAGTTTGATTTGTCCAACCCCAACTGATAATACAGAGACCTGATTAGCTGAGACCTGCCTAGCAATAAGCCCAAAGGAGGAGTCCAGCCACTACCACCTGCAGCAGCCAGGGTGGGTGGGGATATCTGGCAGTAGCCAATGTGGTGGCTGATGAGCAGCCTGGACCATATCCCTTGGCCTGCATTCCTCAGATTCGTATCTACTTGGATCAAATACTCCCCCTCTGCACATTTTTGTCCAGTTGACCCCCAGTAGTAGGTTGTCAGTGTTCCACCTAGACCTCCTTGTGTCCCTTTTACTGTTCCTGTGTGTCCCTCTCCCCACTAGTATTTGATGTGGCTTTGAACAGGCTACACCCTTGACTGTCTATAGACAACTGTTCTTGGGCTACCGGAACTATTTTGTCCACTCAGAAAAAGAGCAGAAATGGCAGGCCCCACTCCTCCCTGGTTGTGGGGCCTTTGACCGATGACTGTTGGGTGAAAGAGACCAAAAGCCCAGCCTCTTCCTTCCTATAGGGACAACTCCAAGATGTCATTTACACCTGGGAGCTGCCCTGCGTGTCCAGACCCACACTGCCCTCTGTGGGACTGTCCCCACTACTACCACCTTGTCTGGCTGCTCCCAGTTCCCTGCCCTTCTTCCCCCCACTCTAGCTTCTCCTCCTACTTTCTTAATAAATCCTTTGTGCATGAATTCCTGTCTCAGGGTGTGCTTCTGTGGAATCCAACATAAGACATTCCTTTTGCATTAGGAGACAGAATAATACAGAGGGGCAAAAAATGCTGGAGAAAGTCACTGACCCTGGAATTTTCTCACATGGCTACCACAATTCTCCATTCATGTGCTCGAGCTCCTTCCCACTGGCATTAAATTAAACCACTCAGAACGAAAGCCCTGAAAAATGAGATAAAATGCTTTCATTTTTGGAATGTTTATATGAATAGATTTTTTGGAAAGGAAGGGGCATTTTAATATATTTACAGATAATTAGCTTTACGAGGAAATTCAAGAATTTCACAGCCATGATTTTGGCAAAAAGAATTAAAACTCATGGAATGAAAATCAAAATTGTAAATTTTCTAGAGTAGTTAGATAATTGTGTAAGTGTATTGGGGGAGGAGAGTCACTTTCTAATTAGTAGAAAACTTCTAAGAATCTCATGCCACACTGACTAAGCATTTTTATGAAAAAGTCCAACTGAAATCAAGAGCATAGGCAGTTAAGATTTTTTTTTAAAACCTAGGAGGATCATACTCAGGCAACTGAGAGAGTCATATTCTATAAAAAGCCTCTGTGTGCCCACAATGAAGTTGGAATTTGCTCCGAGGGCACTGTGGGACAGAGAAGGGAAGGCAGCCCCTTCACACGGCCTCTGAGAGGAAGCTGGTCAGCTCTCGGATTGCCTCTTTCAAAAGCCAGGTGTCTTAGGTTGGGTCTGCAGAGGCAGAGCCTGAGGCAGGGGTTCTTGGCGTGTGATTTAGTGAGGGAGTGCTCTCAGGCAAAACTGGTAGGGGATAGAAGGAAGCGGGATAAGCAGATGAAAAAGCCAGGTGAAGATGTGGTTTTATGTGAAGTCTAGCCTCAGCTGATCCCATGGTGAGCTCTGGAGCTGCTCTGCCCAGAAGCAAGGGGGCTAAGCTCTTCCTCTGTCAGCAATGATCATTCACTGGCCGTGGGCTGCCAGGTGGAGGAGGGATGGGGTGGGAGGTGCGACCACCCAACATCTCTGGGTATGACAGCATCAGCCAAGGAGAGATCTTCTCTGGAGAAGGGAGATGCTGTCAGCAGCTAGCACCAGCAGCTGGGGGTGGGATGCCAATCCCGAAAAGGGATGGGGTGGGGGTTACCACGATCATCTGCTACAAAAGTGTACTTCAAACCCTTGATGTCCCAGAGGAAATGCCATTGCAAGGTGACTCACTGTGCTGGCCTAAAGTGTGCCTCCATGTTCAGTAGCTTTCCAGTACTTTTCTAAAGAGGGAAATGTAATCCTCAAATCATTCCATTCTATAATTACCCATTGCTGCGCCTTACTGAAACAGAATGATTTTTTTCCTTTTGCAATTTAACATTTTGTCCTTTATCGAAAGATGTGTGTCTCATCCTCTCCAAACTTCCCATTCTCCCCTCCGAAATCTCACCCAGGCCGCTGCATACTCTCTAGGGTTTTGCTCTCAGTGGATGGAGTCTTGCTCTGAAGAAGCCAGATGTGGTGGATTACTGAAATCTGTCGCTCCCCAGCTTAGCGGAGTGACTAAGTCCATGAGAGCAGAGATGAGCACTCGGTTCAGGGTTTGCCACTGTGATACTGAAGAGGTTTAAGAGAGGCCTTTCCAGCACTGGGGGATTTTTGTTCACTATAAGAAATCACGGGGCGTGGTCCCCTGGGAGACTTTAGTCACAGGAGGTCTGACTGTGACGTTCCAGCACCGTGGCCCTCTCTGCTGAGCCAAAGGAAACCATGGGCCTGTGGCCACAGGAGGGCCCTGGACAGTGCCGCTGAGGCAGGTGCAAGGCTGGAGAAGAGCCTCGCTGGGCTGCCCTGGGAATCACCTTCTGATGACACACAGGCCTCAGGCACACCCAGAAAGTTCAAGAAAAATGCCACACAGGACACCCTAGGCAATTCAGAGGCCTTTCAAACTAAATAACCAGCATTTGAGTTGTCCTGCTAAAGAATCAGCTGGCACTGACTTCAGAAGGTCAAGAAAAATGCCACACAGGACACCCTAGGCAATTCAGAGGCCTTTCAAACTAAATAACCACTCTCTGAAACGCAGCATTTGAGTTGTCCTGCTAAAGAATCAGCTGGCACTGACTTCAGAAGAGAATGAAAGAGGCAGGGTGCACCCCTTGTCGCCATTCCCCACAAGGCCACCGAGACTGCTCGGCTCGGGGCGGGCTGATAGGTTCACACCGTGTGCTCCCCACTGGGCCACAGGGCTGCACAGGAGTCCCTGCTCCTGGCCATCTTCCTGATAAGGAGCGTGAAAGAGAGGATGACAGGTGGTGACTTTTGTTAGAAAAGAATTGTGTTTGGGAACCTTTTGAACAGCAAAAAATAGACCTATTTATTGACCTAAAGCCATCCATGAAATGGAATATGATTGATCCTTGGTACAAAGAACAGAACAGAAACTCCCCATTATTGTGACTATCTAGAGATGAAAAAATTGTGTTGGAGCTGAGAAGATTTTGTTTCTTCATCCACAATCCTGATGCTGAGCTTGCTGCAGAATGCTGAATGCTGAACAGTATTGTCTGGTTCTGGAACTTGAACACACACAGGCACACACAGAGAGAGAGAGAGAGAGAGAGAGAGAGAGAGATCTAGCGAGCTATATCTATCTATAGATATAGAGGTTTCATGTTTTGCTTTCTTTTTTTTGCTAACCAGTACAGGGATCAATCCTGGACCTTGGTGTTGTCAGTACCCTGCTCTAACCAACTGAGCTAACTGGCCAGCTATATAGATATAGATTTTTTTTATATTTAATTTTTTTTTTTGCTTTAATGGTCCTCTTATAGCTGCTGTGAGATGTGGTAAGATAGTTCACTTCCCCTTGTTAATAATAATTGGCATAATTTTCTTAGCACTTATAGGGGTGCCGCACACCGTGATGGCATTTAAGTGTATTACCTCATTAAATCCTTAAAGCACCACATAAAGGAAAACCCATTAACTATATCTACATTGAAAAGATAAGGAAACTGAGGCTCAGAACATTACTAAGCTTGCTTAAAGCCACATATCTAGGAAACTACTAAGATCTGAACCCTGCTCAGTCTGACCACAGTGCCTGTGTTCTTAACCACTGCTTTATTTAATTAAAGAAAAATACACTCTAGATAGCAGCCATCACTCAACAGGCACTCAGCATGGCCTTTGCAAGGGAATGCACTTTAACATTTGAGGGAATTGTTTCTCTTAAAGGGATCAGCCTGTCATGCACGTTGTTCACAGGGTAGGTTGTGGGTTGATGAGAGCAGTCACCGCTGACTCATTTCTGTCCTTATCTTCTGTGGCCAGTCACATACTAAATGCAATGGATTTGCATTCGGAATGACTCATAACCACCCTTCCTCACTATATTTTTTCCTCCACTTTGGACTCAACTTTCATCTCTTACTGTTTGGATCACGTCAACATTTTCCCGCTGGCTTCTCTGACTCAGCTCTCTCTCTCTCCCCTCATTCTGTCTGCCTGCCCATTGCCAGACATGGCTTCCTAAAAGAGTGTGTCCAACATGTCAGTGCCCTGTTCAAACACCTGTGATGGCTCCTGATTATTCACTGGCCTCATCTCCAGAACCAATGCCCATCCACATCTGTACCCCTTTCCACCATCTGCCTCCCTTGCACACCTGGCCACCTTCACCTGCATCACCCTCCCCTCCCCCACACTGTTACCTAAATCATATCCAAATGTCAAGGTCAAGGCCAAGTCTTACTACACCCACGAAGGTTGTACTTTAAACAAAACCACCCAATTCTCAACTTTTCTAAAGATAAAGGGGCTGTTTTAGTTTGGATTACTAACAAAAAGAAAGGCTCAGACCAGAATCCAAATGCAAATACATCATTCGGAAGTCACAGGAAAACATGATAGGAGCAGAGAAAAAGGACAAGAGAGGAGAGGCAGCCAGTAAAAGGTGCATTATCGAGCCAGTTACCACTGTAGACAACTGGAACTTAGTGTTGTAGGGAACAGGGGAGCCAGTATAGGGCATGTACTTCAATTATCCCACCCGAGGTGTGGAAGTTGGAGTACTGATACACCAACTGTTATCGGTCATTGCTAGAGGGCTGCTCTGAGGTGGTCTTAACTCCCCAGTAGCAAAGCAGGCTCCAGTGGCAATAGTAAGCCCAAAACAAAAGAAATACTCACACAAGTGCTGGAAGTTGACGATTAGATGGAATACACTGAGATGGTAAGAGCAAGATACTGATGGGGCACTGCCAGCATATGCTACAATCACCATATGGTTTATTACTCAATCCAGGGCACTTTTGGGAGTAAAAAGGAGTACTATTAATAATTATTCTGAGCTAATGGGCAACATGCAGGACTGTCCTGGGCAAATTTGCATGCGTGGTATTGCATTTGTAACTGTGACCTTTGTATCTGCATTTCTCCCCATCTCCGCCCAGATGATACGATCCTTTAGAGTAAGTTCTGTGCAGTCCAGTTATGTGTTCGTCATTGAAGCCAGCATAGTGCTTAAGATAGCAGGTGTTCAGAAACTGCCGTATGGCTAGACCTAGGATGGAATAGCCAGCAAAAATTCAGAGTAGGGTACTATCCAAAAAGCATAGTCTTTTTTTTTCTTTCTTTAGACCAGTAAGGGGATTGCAACCCTCGGCACGGTGTTGTCAGCACCACGCTCAGCCAGTGAGCGCACTGGCCATCCCTTTATAGGATCTGAACCCGCGGCCTCGGCGCTAACAGCACCGCACTCTCACAAGTGAGCCACAGGGCCGGCCCCAAAAAGCATAGTCTTTGAAGTCAGACAGCTCTGGGTTAAAACCCAAACCCCACTGACCCATTGTTAAATTTTGGTGTAGAAACAGCACATTTCTGAACTGTGTTTCTTTATCTCTAAGGTGGAAATGATAATAATATCTGCCTGTGGATTTGCTGAAGATCAGAGACAACCTACTAAAAAAAAAAGTACCTAGTATTTAGTAAATCAAACTACAGTAAATTGAACTACAATCATATTATTATTACAAAAGCTATATTTTTAAAAAATAATATTATTTATGTCATTTTGTTCACTATCCCTCAGGCTTCTTGTGACTGGTACTGTATTTGTCTCATCTCAGCATTAGATTTTTTTCCCTGTAGCTGTGGACATTTTCACCTAGCAGGGGGATTGAGTCCTCATGAAATTCACTTCCGTTCATAGAGACAAGAAAGCTGAAATTGAGGGAACATCCTGTATGTCAGGGGTGGATATGAATTTGGAAATGGGAAAATATTTACCAGCAAAGAAGTTGAGAGGAGAAGATCCAGCATGAGTTATTACTGGGACTGGCCAAAATCAGAATCTCCAGATTAAGGGTCATTGTTCTTTGCCATTTAAAAGGCTGTGAATTAAGAGGAAAGCCACAATAGAAAGATGCCTGACCTCCCAAACGGAGTTTTCTAACATCTCAGAAGTGAACAGCTTTTACTTAAGCTTCTGAGATGGGTTGCTGATTTATTGCCATTACCATTGCTTTTGGTGTCCACCAGGAAGGCTTTCTTTGTATTCACAGAAATGCAAAAAAAAAAAAAAAAAAAAAAAAAA
>NW_007731064.1:144350-153501 GCF_000696425.1 Galeopterus variegatus | reverse complement strand
AAAAAAAAAAAAAAAAAAAAAAAAAAATAGAGTAGGTAAAGGGGAGAAGTTATAAGCACAATGATTATATCCTTACAATTCGGAATCATAATTTTTCACTTTGCAATGAAGCTTAAGAATACCATATCTACCCTATATTCAGATATCAGCAGGGAATAAAATGAGACGAAAATGGAGAGAAACATCTTCTCATGCTCCTGCATGGTCTACCATCAAACTCACCATGCCAGGGACCCCTGTGATTTCTTTTAACTTATTTATTTTATTGATGTAACACATACACATTATTTAAAAAATTAAGAGATAAGGGTACTAAAAATTTACAATGAAATATAGCAATAACCTTTACCATTTCTCTGCATCCAAATGCCTCCTTCCCCAACCAGCAACCAATATCAGTGATTTTAGCTATTTAGATATTTCTTCTAGAATTTACTCCCACATGTCTAAGTAATATGTGTAGGAGATATGTGTTCCCCCATATCCATTCTTCCATTATTCCATGGAAATATACACTCCAATTTTAAGCTGAGCTTACGACTTCCAGAAAATACATATATTTTCCAATCCCTCTTTTAATTACACATAATTGAGCAATTAAATTCTGGTCAAAGGAATGTAAGTAAAAGCATTACGTGTAACTTTCAGAAACCTTTCTTAAAAGACACTGAAAAATATGCTTTGGCTGCTTTCTTCTCTCTTCTTGCTGGCTGGAATGCATACATGATGGCTGGATCCTAAGCAACTACATTGAACCATGAGGATAACTTGGGAAAGGAAGCCTGTCACATCAGGCAACAGTATAGAAGGAGACTTGGTTATTGAGGGTTTTATGGAGTAAAGCTATCATCCCAACCCTGGACTGCCTAGCTCTATGCTAAGTGAGAGAAAAAAAAAAAAACTTTTGTCTTATTTAAGTCATTATTTTGTGTTTCTGTTTTTCACAGCTAACCAATGCATATATTTTATTGCTTTTTCTTGATTTATCAGTTTTAGAAATTATGTACTGATGACCTTTAACTTTCTAATAACCTCCACCCACCTCCCACTTATATGAGGGGTCCTCGAAAAGTTCATGGAAAGATGCATATTATCTTCTAATTCCATGAAGTTTTTGAAGGACCCTCACACATCCTTCATCTCAATATACTTATATTATAATATTACAGCTATGTACTTCATGTTCACTGCCAAACCAAGTAGTACACTACGAATGTTTTCTTTCTTGTACAACTGTTCATTTTACCTGGAATTTACAATGACTTTATTTTTTTCATTTACTTAGTTTTCTCTGTAGTTATTGCTAATTCTTTCTACTGATACACCAACTGTTACACTTTATTTTTTTCATTTACTTAGTTTTCTCTGTAGTTATTGCTAATTCTTTCTACACTGTCCATAGCCTCTCAACTCACTTTTCCACACAGGGAAACATACCAGATAATCTGCTGGTTCTACGTGTATTTTCTAAAGTCTCCAGTCTTGAGCCTCTTGTCCTGCTCTCTGGGTCTGCTGCACAGCTGTTATCCCAGGTCTTCCATTCGCACTCATGTGGGGGCTTTCCTCTACTTCACTCCGGTGTAGGATTCTCACTTTCCCTAACACTGACTTCCTTAACGTCAAATGGTCCACTTTCTTTGTTTCTCATTTACTGGGTAGAAATCTTCCCAGTAGCTTCCTTAGGAAGGGTGCCTAAAAGGTGAATTGCATTTAATATCTGTTTGGTTGGATATAGATGCATGGATGGCCTAGAGTTCCTGCAGGCCCGGACCCATCAGAAGACCTGGATGAAGTGATGCTAGCAGAACATCACCTCTTTTCTCATCTTCAGGTACAAATGTGCTGCTGTGGAAGACGATAACCAAGGCATGGAAACACACTCTCCACAATGGGTCTTTCCAAAAACAGGGAAAAGGTATTAGTAATGCACCTGGATGCAAGAAATACAGGGACTCCTCCAGATTCTTCTCTTAGGAATGTGTTGCCTTTCAAAAATCCAACTGTAACTCTGTTAACTTACTCCCCAAAGGCAAATGATGTTGTGGCACTTTTTCTTCTTGTCGCCTGGAGTGACAGAATCTGAAAGCAAGCTCCCCAGAGCTCATTGGCTGTGTAATTAACAACATAGCATTTTCAACTCGAAATCCTCCAGCAATGTACAGTGAAATCAGTAGATAAAACAGCACAGCAAGAACAGGGCAGCCCTATCAGTTTAGGAATCCAGCTGGCAGGCATGTCTTTCTCCTCCCTTCCCAGGCCCCTTGACAGCCCTTCATTTTAGACTGCCAGTGAGCCATGCTGTTGGGGAAAATCCAGCCCAGGTTTTGTGCCACTTCTCATGCAAGCTTGGTTGGGGAGCTTGGAAAGTCTGTTTTGCTCCAGGTAAAAAACCAGCCATGATGAATTAATCCAATACACTTTCTTGTTTTTTAATTTAAAATTCTATCTTGAGGTGTATTAGCTGAAGGCTCTGCAGCTGGCGAGCACATGAGACTCAAGAAAGCAGAGGGAGAGGCTATTTCCCACTACTTGGCTCTCTTTGACCCAGAAAACCAGGATGGTGAGATCATTGCAGTGTATCCTAAGCAGCATAGCTGATGCTAATCAACTAAGAAGTCACTCCTTAATGGTTTATAATCATAATAAAGATTCTGTAAGCAATGGGTGACCCACATGTTCCATCCCTGAGGATTGCATAGGAGACAGGGGACATTTTTATGTCTTTTTGGAAGCCTGTCATTTCTGTTTTTGAAGGAGGAAACAGCAAATGGTTCTTCCTTTTGGCTTTATCAGCTCCTTCTATTTTTCCTCACATACTTTTCCAAGCAGGGGGCTACCTGTGTGCTAAATTGGTGTTCTCCCAAATATATATATTCCCCCAGAAGTTGAAGCAGTATGTTTTGAAAATATAGCATCATGATTGTGAAAAGCATGTAAAAATGATGGGCTTAACCCAAGTTATCTTCCAAGCTATCTTCCCTGTAGGGGCTTTTAAGGTGTTCAGTATGTTAATGCAGGATAATTCTCCAAGACCGGGCTCCTGGAAATGACATTTCCAAAACTTATTTGACCTCAGAACCCTTTATTTGGGAGAAGAGAGTGGATACTTCCTTGTATTTCACAGACCACTGGTCCAAGGAAGGTAGTTTACAAAACTGAAGGGAGTGCAGGCAGACTCGCCTTCAGTGCCTCCAGTCCTCATGGTAGGTTTCAGAACCACAGTAACACAGACTTTGAAGAAACCAAGACTGGATTTGAAAACTGCCTTTGCTGTATCCTGGCTGTTCTATCCCAGTCAAGTTACTTAACTTCTCTGAGAACCATTTCCCCATTGGTAAAATGGGTACAATAATACTTACTTTTAAAAAGATATTTAGAAAAGATTGAATGTAATATTATATATAAAGCTCCCCCCGCCCACCAACACACACTGAATGCCTCACCCTAAGTGGGCCCCAGCAGTAGCTGATAGTCTTTTTATTTTCTTCTAATCTTCTCCACTCCTACCCACATCCCCCTCACTTCATCAGGGACCTCAGTGTTAGCCACCTGTTTGCTAATGTCTGCAATGCCTTCTCACGATGAGTGGAATAGACGTGACAGTGCATAGATGAGCCAGGAAGAGGGGATCACACTCAAGTGGTGATTCTCAAACATCAGGGGCAGCAGAATTATTTGCAAGAATTTAAAAAAAAAAAAAAAAAACCCACACCTGTAGGTTCTCATTCAGGGAACTGAGAGTGAGGCTTTGACTTCTACATTTTTAGCAGAATCTCTAGGGAATTATGATACACTCATAAGATCGGTGAACATAAGATTTAAAATATATATCTATATCGGTGTAGATTTAGATTTAGATAATATCAGACACTTCTGTAAGAGCAAATAATGGGGAGAAAGGAGAAAGTAAGGACACAGGTGATTGAAAAATGGAGCCAGGGAAGGAAGATCAGAACAGAAGCTCTAAGGAAAATCTTTGTCTACTTCCCATTTCTCCTGACAATGTTATCAGGATGGTGGCCGGGAAGTGGATAAAATATAAGTGAGACCAGGGATCAATGTGGGAAGGAAGATCAGAACAGAAGCTCTAAGGAAAATCTTTGTCTACTTCCCATTTCTCCTGATAATGTTATCAGGATGGTGGCCGGGAAGTGGATAAAATATAAGTGAGACCAGGGATCAATGCAGTGTGGTGGTTTTTTAGACTTGTTGGCTGGTCCCATCAGTTAGCAATGCCCTTGGGCTTGAAAAGTAGCTGCGCTGTTGATCCAAAAGTCACTTCCGGCTCTGCAGGTGCCTTTAATTGTACCTATTACAAAAGCTTAGTGTAACAGTCAACAATCCCTTGACAAGAATTTTTAGGGACCTGGAAAATCTAGATACTGAATTACCTATAATTCTAAGGTCCTGAATCCTGTCTCAAAGAATGATCAGATTGAACAGTTCCCTCTCCTGGTATTATGTTTCATGTTTTACCATCCTTTTTTTGAATGGAACCACCAAAAACACTCTCTTGTTTTGCTATTCCAAAATTGGGATGCAATCATCAATGAAAGTAGTCTGAGAAACAAGGAGAAAATGACAGAAAGAGAAGCAAAGGGACAAAAAAGTAAATAAGTTCGTCCCTGACTTTCAGAGTTCTGATGAGGATTAATAACTGATACATAGTATGCAATAGGGCATGACCCACATCTACTGTTCAATGGGAGAGGAACGACAGATACTGTGCTTAGCACTCAGACTGTGGGCATCTTCAGTACAGAGAATATGTCCTTTACCTCTGCCTCCCAAGTAGGCCCAGGGCCCAGCATACAGTAAGAACTCAATAAATTTTAGCTGGCTCACTGGATAGATGATGCTAGCTCTGATACCAGGCACCAAGTCAGCAAATTCTTATGACAGATATACTGTGTGGCCACACCATGGTGGCCTCCATATTGGAGTAGTGGTTCAAAAGAGGTAATAGATATCATTGCAGATTTTGGCACTTACAATCTTGCCTGGTAAGAAAGGTTCATACACACTTGCAAGCACATGCACACACGCATATACTACACTCTAAATACTTCAAACAATATGCAAGCAAATGGAAAGTTGTGACATGAAGACATGATATGGTGATTTGGATTGAAGGAAAATTTGGTGTGGGCTACGGCAGCCTCATTAGGGAAGAGGTGCTCTTCATTTAGTAGTGGAAAGCACATTGGTTGTGAAGTCAGGCAGTCACAGACCCAAAGCTGAGGCTCCTGTGATTTAACTGTAAATTCCTCTTCTATCAAGAATAGCACCCGATTCATAAGGCTGTTGGGAGGATGTAAGGAGTTAGAATGTGGAACAGGGGAGTATCTTACATTTTTGATCAAGTTTTCATACTGGGTAGTGTGGTAGGCTTTGCCCCCAAAGATGTCCACATCCCAATCTCTGGCACCTGTAATTATGTTACCTTACACGGTAAATGGGCTTTGAAGATGTGATGATGTTAAGGATCTTGAGATGAGATTACCCTGGATCATCTGAGTGGGCCCAGTGTAATCACAGGTGTCCTTGTAACCAGAAGTCAAGAGGGTTAGAGCCAGAGAAGGAGATGTGATGACAGAAACAGAGGTTGGATGATGCAGGGCCAAGAGTCAAGGAATGTGGACAGCTTCTGGAAGCCAGCAAAGGTGAAGAAACAGCCTCTTCTAGAGCCTGCAGAAGGACTGCAGCCCTGCCAACACCTTGATTTTTAGCCTAATGGGAGCCTTTTTGGATTTCTTAGCTCCAGAACAATAAGAAACAAATTTGTGCTATTTTAAGTCACTACATTTGTGGTAATTTGTCACAGCAGCAACAAGAGCAGGTTGTTTTTGGTTGACTTGCTGTTTTCCAGCTACTGAAGCTAAGGCAGGCGTTGCTCCAGGAGAACAGCAGCACTCAGACAAGAACAGAGCACTGGGTGTTTGGCTTTTTACATTCAAAATAGTCTCCCAAAGCACATTCAGAGACAAGAGCTGTGAAAGCTATAACTTTCGTTTTGCAAGAGCTGGGATTTTTTGAGAGAGAAAGAAAAAAAAAAGTAATTGCTAGTTCTGAAGATCTAAAGCTTGTAAATTCAGAAAATCAGAGGAAAGAGGAAGCCGATGTGTCCTGAGAGAAATTCAGCCATCTCACAGGAAGGAGGTAGAATCCTGGAGATGACCCAGAGGGACTAGAAGAGGACAAGATCAAAGGTGAGAGGTAGCCCTCCTGTCCCATAGGGAAAGCAGGCAGGTAGATGTGTGTGAGCTGATAGAAAAATCAGGTGGGCTGAATTCAGGACACGCTGAAAGTGAAGGGGCTCCCAGCTCACTTCAATAGTTCTGGGAGAAAACCCCCTCAGGGTGTGCCCCCCACAGTCAAGTAGGAAGGTAAGGCAGAAATAAAGGCTTGTGGTATTTCGGCAGCCAGAGCTCCTGCAATAACACTCATGGTTCCCACAGAGATCATAACTCCTCGTGTCCCAGTGAAGGGAGCCAGAAGAAGGCAGACAAGGCCCATGCATGGGGAGGAGCCCGGGTGTCAAGCACATAGGTGTCATGACTGGAGACACCAGACCTGGCCCACGGACAGCAGAGGATGCAGCAGCCATGCAGAAGTAACTAACGCCCACACCCCAAGAGCAAGAAGGAGTGTTCTCAGCTGGAGCTGGTAAGGACAGCCCCTGCAACTCACCCTTCCCTTGCAGAGTGAGGCCCCGATGATTCCCTTTGTGCTCAGGAACCATCCCAGAGAGGGAAAGGAGGAACGGAGAAGCCCTCAGAAGGGAGATCAGCCTTGATAGGGAATTTCAACTTTGATTTAACTAAATTTAAAGCCTGAATTGATTAAGTATTGACCCAAAAGAAATGAAGTTTTGAGCAAAAGAATCCTAGTTGTTTTGATAAAAATCTTTTCCCACCATCAAGAGCAAGTTTAATTTGATTATAGAGAAATAAATTGAATTATACTGCCATACTTGCAAGCTGTGACTATGAATTTTAAATGTGGTATACAGGTTTAAAGCACTTGGCACACAGTGGGTGTTCAATGATATTAATTATCTCACCTACATTTCTGTCAATGAGGGAAGGATTTGTCAAGGAAAAATGAGGAGGAAGAACATATTTTGTGGGAGGAACTGGAATCCAATCTTAAAGGAAGTAGCAGATATCTATCATTTTTGCCTGTCCAGTTTAAGGATGTTTCTGCTGGTAATAGCAACCTAATTTTTCTTTGGGGTCCACCCTTTTCTTCCCTGTTCTTTCCATGTGATTTGAGTAGGCTGTTCTCGCTCTCAGCTCTGGGACTGGGCATATTACCAAGGCCTGATCAGTCCAAATATTCTAACCCTGTGATCACTGTGATCAATTCAAGGAAAGAGATAGAACCCAAGTTTTATTCTAGCTAGGAATTCCAAGGGCTTATCTTGGCACCATTTAGAATAAGGTTCTCTTTATGTTGGGTTGATAAGCTGAAAAATATAAGAAAGCCTGGACTTCTGGTGCTATCTTACCAAGATTAGGGAGATTCTGCCTAAAATTAAAGTCAGTAGAGAAGAAAGAATTAAGAGATTTGGAGAGAAAGATAACAGGCAGCATTATTTGTGCACCTGGATCCATTCATGTTTGAATCCTTTTTTGCTTAAGCAAATTGTGTTTCTTTCACTAGCAAATATAGTATCTTGAATAAAACATACAGATATGCACTTGCTATGTTATCAACACGAGGAAGTCAGTCTAGCTAGAGAGTGGAATCCAGGGTGAATGATGGTGTAAAAAGTCTGGAAAGGTAAGGCAGCAAATGTCACGAAGGCTCTTGAATGCCAAGCTCAGGGATTCGATTTTGGCCCAGTAAGCAATAGACAAAGTAGGTTGAGGAAAGAAGAGGCATAATGAAAAGATTATTTGGGGGAAATTGGTCTGGCAGCTACATCAAGATTGATTAAAGCCAGGGCTCTTAATCTGGGGTCCACATACTTAGGAAAAACATAACAGCTTTCTTTACACTTATCTCAACTGGAATGCGGCATTTTCTTCTATTTTGGATGTAGGTAACCGACTGCAGTAGTATCAGCAGCACTTACATATTTGTCAACATAAAAGTTATATTTTCATACCCCATTACAGTTGTTGTAGGTATATCAAATTATCACTTATACACCTCACTGCTTTAAAACTATGATTATTACTGAAGCTACCACTGGATCTTGTTGTATAAGACATCATGTAGGTATATCAAATTATCACTTATACACCTCACTGCTTTAAAACTATGATTATTACTGAACCTACCACTGGATCTTGTTGTATAAGACATCGACAGAGAAGCACACATATTACAATAGCATATATTTGTGGGAGGAGGGTTTCTATTTCAATAACCGTACTTTAATATAATTGGTTTACTTTGTAATCCTATGTATTTTACTTTGTACATTTAAAATCATTATTTGGAGGAGTCCTTCAGTTGTGCCAAGGGGGTTCATGGCATGTACCAACAGATACACACACACACACACACACACACACACACACACACACGATTAAGAACTCTTGCATTACAGGAGGTGGAAGGTCTGGATCTGGAAGGCTAGTGCAGAGGCTATGTTCCAATTCAACAATAAACCCTGGAGGGTTTCAAGGCAAGAGGAAGCATGGAATGGAAGGCATATCTCCAAGCAACTTTTAAAAATTTTCAGCTGGATCTAGAGAAGATGAACCTGTGTAATCCAGGCAGGAAAGGAAGATCTAAGACAGCAAGGACTCCAAGCCCGAATGAATAAAACAGAATAAGAACAGACAAATGACAAAATGACTAAAACAGAAAATTTAGGATCCAGAACAAAATCAGGATGGAAACTAGAAAAGAACATGGAAGCTGGACAGCAAAACCCACACATGCCCACCTTAGTAGATGCAATGAAGAAAAGTAGATTCTTTAAGTTAGGAAAAAAATATGTACAGCACAGCAAAACTTAGAAAGCCAGAAAGCAGAGAACACAAGAGATAGGAAGGGTGAATTGAAGAGAGGTGACTAGCTTTTATTAAATTGTGAATAGTAAGCCCTGATTTATTTATCCTGTGTCATCTGGCAACTGTGCCTGGCAGCTTTTGAAATGTTTTTTTTTTTTTTTTTTTTTTTTTTTTTTTTTTTT
>NW_007731064.1:138150-143378 GCF_000696425.1 Galeopterus variegatus | reverse complement strand
TTTTTTTTTTTTTTTTTTTTTTTTTTTTTTTGTCTTTTTCCGTGTCGGGCAACGGATCGCAACCTTCAGTGTCGCCCCCGTACCGGACCAGGACCGGCAACGGAATCGCAGCCCTCGGTGTCGCTCCCGCGCCTCGCTCAGCCAGTGAGCGGGAACCGGTCCGTATGTGGGATCTGAACCCTCAGCGGGAGCGCCGCCACGCTTCCCAAGCGGCGCACTATAGCAGTGCGCCACCGGGCCGGCCCCTTGAAATGTTTTAATTGAAATTAAAACATCAGAGACTGTCATCCGTCAATGCATAGAATACTTTCCATAACCTAGAATGACCAGCGCACAGAAGCCATCGAACAGAAGCCATCGCAGTGTGTATGGTGTGGGGTGAGACTGCAGACGGCTCCTCACTACGCCTTTATTCATCACCTTCTCTGTGAGAAGTTCCCTGAGGATACACAGGGGAGGAAGTTAGAGTCTCTGCCCTCAAACAGCTAACTAACTTGCATGTTATCAGGTATGAACTTCATAGAGGCTGGTATACAAATATCTAATGTTTTTCTCTTTATTTTTCAATTTAACCTAGTTCTCAAGCCACCATTTCTTATCAGCAGAAAATCCTCACTCTTTTCAATTCAAAGTAACTCAGAATCATCTGGATTTAAACTTGGTCAGTTCAGGATTTAGATTTAGATTTAATCTACTGGAGATCTCTGTTCAGGACCACCTATATAATTTTCAGGGCCCATTGCAAAATGACAATGCAGGGCCACTTGCTCAAAATTATTAATCATTTCAAGACAGCAACATCAGAGTATTAAATCAAGCACAAGCCCTTTCTTTTTCTCTTGGAAGTATACACAGACGTTATTCCACTAACTTCTAACTGGCAGTGTTGCCAAAATAAAGTTCAAATGACAGTCTGATTCTGTTTTTCTACATCAGTAACTTTTTTTCTGTCTTGAAGTTCATGGGATTTTCTCTTTACCCTTTAAGCTCAGCAATTTTACCAGGATGTACTGAGTTATATGGCTTTTCTCTTCAATGCTACCTGGCACTCAGGACATTTTTCAGAACTCTGCAGACTATAGGATTTCTTTAGCTTCAATTCTTTCATCAGCCTAAATAAATTTCGTTTTGTTATTTATTTATAAATAAGCTCCCCTCCACCTGTTCTTTGCTCCTTTTGGAACTACTGCTGTTCATGTGTTATGTCTTACGGATCCATATAACAATTTACTTAAGGTCTTTCTCCATGATCTTCTTCTTTTTGTAATTTTGCTCTGTTTTAAAATAATCCTTGCTCTTGATCTTCCAGTTCAGGTCTCAACAGTCATCATCCTCTACAATTTATCTGTAAAAGTTTTAGATTAAAAGATCATGGCTTGTATTCCAGAGGAATTTCTTTTCTTTGTGCGATGGTCAAATCTCCTTTGGTGTTCGTAACACCTTTTCGCTTGGGTTCTTCAGTGTGTTTTCCAGAACCTTCATTTCCCTGAGGAGCTGCCTGGATCAGTGCTCAGCTGTTTTTTCTCCTTTTTTGCTCTGGATCTTTTTTGCTCTGGATTCTAGATCTCTTTACCCCTGAGCTCAGGACCACCAGTGGTATACCAAGAAAAGGCAGTGGGAAGAGTCTGCCCTGCATGCCAGCTACTAAGAGGTATAGTGTCTGTAGAGAAATTAAAACAAAAATAAAACCAACTAGAAGCCCGTCTGCCTTTTAGTTTTACCATGCACAGCAATTTACACAATGTCAGTGATAAAATACACCTCTCCCCAAAAAACCTTCTGTTCTAAGTTTTAACAATTGCTGTGGTTACTGTTGAGTTTTAATTACACATGTACAAGCTTAAAATTAGCACATTTTTATTACTTATCATTTAAAAAAACATTGTATATCCATGGAAGTCAATTTAGAAAACTCTTAATTATAAAGGTGGCCCCCAATACACCCAGACTCAGTTATGAGTTTCTATAAAGAATAAGTTCATAGTAATTTGGAATTGTTTCAGCTCACTTCAGATGCAATTTACATCCCTAGTCCCTGCGGTACCACATATTCTTGCATTTCAACAGCAGGTTCTAAATAAACAATGATAGCACAATAACTATAAAGGTGAAGAAACAGAACATGGGTCACTTTAATTCTGTTTCTATGTGAACACTTGGAGTTTTTATTTGTGCTAAAAATATTATAAAGTGAAAAGAAGTACGAACCGCAAGCCATAATAATTTTGTTTGAGAAGTGAAAAACGTAGTTCATGCATAAAATATTTTACTAAATTCGAATAACATTTTGAAAATTGAAATTTATTCTTTGTTAATTGTTGTTCGTTTAAAACTAAAGAACAAATAAAAAATAATGATTATTACTGAATACTATGTGGTTATCACTGAAAATATTGTCACAAAAAGGAGGGGATATTAAGGGACTTGAAAATCAGCTACATTGTGTATTGATAAATTAAAATGTAAAAAAACCATGTTTTAAAAGGAGGGGGTATTTTTAAAATGACCTGTGTTGGATCTCAAATAAGTAGGTACACCCTGGGAGCAACCTCCAGGGTACCATAATAGACAGTAATGGTGCACAGTCTGTTCTATGGCTCCGTGGTGACCCAGCTGGCAAGCTGCCATCCCAATGGTTATATTGGGACAAAGTCTCTGGGCTCCCTGGCTGCATTTGCAAACACTAGTACTCTCTGGGCCTCAAAAGTAGGGAGGACTCACCTACTTTTTTCAGATCTATCCTAGCTTCTCAAGGTCTGGCACCAGCAAGAAATCCCAGAAGAACTCATAAGGCTCACCCCATAGGGCAGTACTTTCAGACCACTGCTGGCCACATTTTCTCCAGGAACCTGCAACTTGGATCTTCACTCCCAGAGCTCTCTGCTGGTAACTGTTCTTATCAGCTCCAGAGATTTAAAAAAAAAAAAAATCTTAAGTCAGTTTCTTCGACGGACCCCAGCAAAGCCCAAGGCCTGCTGAAATCCTTCAGATCCTCCTACCTGCCCACAAGTTGGCTTTGAGTTGAGAAGAGGTTAGCTGGTTTTACAAAAGCAGGCTGCCATCTCCCCAGTGTCGTCAGCGTTGCTTCACACAGTCACAACTTCAGATGCATGACCTTAATTTTTTTTTTTTTTGCCACGCTTTTTCTGCTTGGAACTGAGAAACTTAATTTTTCCATTCAATGCAAATCAGAAACTGACAGATTTAAATATGATCAATTCAGGGTTTAAAATTAGTCAACTTAACATGCTCTCTTTTTCCCTTCCCACTTCTTAGTTAGTCTCTCAGTTGACCTGAGTTCCCAGAGACCACCATGTTCTCCTCTGAAATGTGGGGTCCTCAACGTCTGCACAATCAAACTGGGGAGGTTTTATGGTGTACCTGCAAATTCTTTGCATGCCCCCTCTAAGGATGTGGAGTCCATGTCACTTCCTGCTGAACCTGGGCAGGCCTTTGTAACTTCATCAGTGAGGAAAATGCTGCAGAAGGGTTGCCTTGTAATTTTTCAAAGCTAGTTTAGTAAAGGCTACTTGTTGTATTCTTTTACCTGCCCATAATCCTGCCAACTGGGCCAATTGTCGGATGTGGAGTCCATGTCACTTCCTGCTGAACCTGGGCAGGCCTTTGTAACTTCATCAGTGAAGAAAATGCTGCAGAAGGGTTGCCTTGTGATTTTTCAAAGCTAGTTTAGTAAAGGCTACTTGTTGTATTCTTTTACCTGCCCATAATCCTGCCAACTGGGCCAATTGTTGAGCTGGGGCTGGGTCTGGAACTCACAGACCCCTCAAGCCCATTCACGGATTGGGTCACAAGCACTTCACATGTCAGGCTGGGTCCCCAGATCCCTCACATGCCAGGCTGAGTCACCAGACCCCTCACACGCAGGTCTATGAGCTAGGTAACCAGCAAAAAGATCCTTGGAAGCTGTAGGTTGGAAAGCATGGCCATGTGCAGCAGTGGCCACCTGAGGCAGACGCCAGCCAAGATCGCAGCACTGCACATGCATACTAACTCCACCCACACACAACTTATTTACAAAGAATGCGCAACAACACCCCCAGTCAAACCCAAAGCAAGGGGCCCTGATTAAACTATTCTATTTTCCCAACACCACTGGGCTTCTGTGAGTTACTCTTGGGATACTCACTCTTCAATTACCATGTATGATGTCTGGGATTGGTGGCTGCCCTGTGGAAAGACCATATGGAGAGAGAGAATCCTGAGCAGTCCCTGCTGTTCCTACTCTCACCTGTTTGAGTCTTCCCAGCCCAGGACTCAGGCATTTGACTATAGAAGCCTTCAACATAAACCCAGCCCCAGTCTCATCTGACTGCAACCCCATGAGAGACCCTGAGCAAGAACTGTCTAGTTGAGTCCAGTCACCCTCCCCCAGATTTGTGAGTAAAACTGATTGCTATGGGTTAAACTTAAGCTAGTGGCTTAAGCCAGTGTTGGGGATGGTTTGTTATGCAGCAATAGAAAACTGAAGCACACCCTCTGTTATGCACCTTGCCACTTGCTCTCACAGCAGAAGCAATGCTCAGTAATCAACTGGGCAAGCTAGCTCCATCTCTTCCCTCCCATGGATGATGCTCTGATACTTGCCTATGTTTTCCATCTATTCCCTTGGCCTGAGGCGAGTAATCCACAGCTTCAGTTATAAACTCCCCTCACCCAGTGCCACAGTGACACCCTGGCAGTTTCATCATTCTCAACTTTTAGCCAACCTCCTGGTTCCACTCCACCATTGGTTCCACTCCCAGCCCTACTGCGGACACAGCCTACTGCCTTTGCCCAGTCTACTTAAGTTGCCTCTTGTTGGCATGAGGCAAAAGGCTGACTCCTCCCACAGTTCTAGATAAGAAATGGCATACAGTCTCCTCTACCCTCAGATTGCCAAACATCTGAGGGTCTCCATTATTCTCATCTCCTAAGAAGATGTACCAAGCATCTTCTCTGACAGGTAATGTTGTCTAAGCTCCAGTATGCTCCCTTCCTAATTTCTTCCTCCTGCCCAATGATTGGACTTTTTCTTCTTGTGTGGGATTTAAAGACCATATGTCATCCTGTTCTTTTCCCATCTCTGTTGTGTATGGTAAATACTATATGCTGAAAATTCTCCCAACATTATGATTTATGCTTGCAGCTCAACCATTTGGGGTTTTAATTTGTCGATATACAATGTGGTTGATTATTGTGGCCCATTACCGAAACCTCCCTCCCTTCTC